>NC_134483.1:126391810-126481810 GCF_040206685.1 Ascaphus truei
TGACGTTGGTATGCAGGCTTATGACGCCTTTGGCCAAAGGGTTAACTAAATAACCAATTATTATTATTGAAGTATTTTACTTTATATGTTTTGTCAATTGGATGCAGCATTGGGCACCCCCTGTCTCTTGTTATATACAATTGCCACGCTCAGTAGCTCTCTGGTTGACATAAATATATATTCACTTTGTGGTGGGTGTGGGAGTTTGAGCTTGCTGGGTATCTGTGTTAACCTATGTCTCTTTGGAGGCTGTGGCACCTCCCCCCAGAGCTCACTCCTCCTCCTTCACCCTTTTAACTTGGAAGGTCATTTCACTTGCTGCAGGAACAAGACCCATTATGGTTTCCCCTCTCACAGAGGTAAAAGGAAGTGTTCACAGTGTAGTGTAGGACCTGCATTATTTTGGTTATACCTGGACGTTGGTATGCAGGCTTATGACGCCTTTGGCCAAAGGGTTAACTAAATAATCAATTATTATTATTGAAGTATTTTACTTTATATGTTTTGTCAATTGGATGCAGCATTGGGCACCCGCTGTCTCTTGTTATATACAATTGCCACGCTCAGTAGCTCTCTGGTTGACATAAATATATATTCACTTTGTGGTGGGTGTGGGAGTTTGAGCTTGCTGGGTATCTGTGTTAACCTCAGCCTAGCCGGGGTCAGGTACCACTGAAATATAATTTTATAGATATTTTCTTTTATTGTTGTGCAGATTGATGTTTTAGCAGCTTGCTCCCAAATTTCCTCCCAGTCTTCCAGGTCTATTTGGAGGCCCAGATCCTCCGACCATTTTTGCATGTATCGGTGATTCAGGGGGCTGGATGTTGGCTCTATTCCCTTATATATCTTGGAGATCAGGCCTCTTTGGTAGGTATTTTTAATGCATATGGATTCAAATCTGGTCAGCGGGGGGAACTTGGAGGTTGGGGGTAAAGATAGTAGGAAGTGACGAACTTGTAAATACTTAAACAGGTGAAGGCCCTGGATCTGGAATTTGTCCTTCAGCGCCTGATAGGTTAATATCTCCTCTTACTGCAGCAGATCGGCAACCATCCTAATATTATGACTCTGGAATTGGTCAAATTGTCTTGGGGAACACCCTGGCGGGAAATTGGGGTTCCCAAAGATTGGAGTGAGCTGGGAGGGGGAAGCTAGCAGACCATATTTCCCTTTGCTTTTAAGCCATGCGTCCCACGTACATCTCATTGCTCCTAGGTCGAACCTCTGTGGACCAGCCCCGCCACCACTTGTGGTCCACAAAGCCGCTTGGAGGGAGTGGGGATGCGCGTAATGAGACTCTATTTCGAGCCAACAGGCTGAGGCCGGGTCGCAATTCCAAACTACGGCCTGCTTCAGTTGTGCTGCGAGATAATACCTGACGATATCGGGTACCCCCACACCTCCTCTAGCTCTTGATGAGAGCATCACTGACCTTGGGACTCTTGGTCTTTTATCGTTCCAAATGAATTGGAGCAGTAGTGATTGGATGTTCTTGAGGGCCGCTTGTGTGACCGTAATTGGGAGGGTTTGGAAATTATACAAAACCTTGGGAGAACATTCATTTTAACGGAAACTATTCTCCCAAACCAGGAAATTTGAGGTTTTTTACAAGTTTCCAGGTCTTTTTTAATCTGATCGAATAGGGGGGGCAATTATATTGGAAGAGGGTATTGTAGGAATTTGAGATTTTAACCCCAAGAAATTTAATATAGGTGGAACTCCACTTATATTTATAGTTAGCTTGAATGAGTTTCCACATCTGGGCTGGGAGGGATATATTTAGGGCTTCTGACTTGTCCATGTTAACTTTATGGTCAGAGACTGACCCAAATTGGGTCAGTAGCCTTTGTAGGTTGGGGAGGGAGGTATGGGGGTCCGCGAGGGTCAAAATCACATCGTCAGCAAATAGAGAAATTTTGTATTCTCTTTCCGCAATGTGGATCCCCTTAATACTTTTTTTCTTCTCTGATTTTGGCCGCTAAGGGCTCAATGGTTAGGGCGAATAGCAAGGGGGAGAGCGGGCAACCTTGTCTGGTCCCGTTCCTAATTTTTATTGGGTCAGAGAAGCCGCCTGATAATTTAACATACGCCGTTGGGTTTTGGTAGAGGGCTCTCACCCCCTTCAAAAAAGGGCCACAGAAGCCAAACCTCAGCATTGTTTGGTCTAAAAACGTGCACTTGATTCTGTCGAACACCTTTTCAGCGTCAAGGCTCAGAATCATTGCTTTGGAACCGGTGAGATGCACGTGGTCAATTATATCCACAATTTGCGGGTATTGTCGGAGGCCTGTCTTCCAGACACAAAGCCTACTTGATCTACATGTATGAGTCTAGGGAGAATTGCATTTAGCCTGTTTGCCAGGATCTTACTGTAGATTTTGAGATCAGTATTTATTAGGGAGATTGGCCTGTAGTTGCCGCATAGTAGCGGGTCTCTACCCTCCTTGTGAATTATGGCTAAATTTGCTGCTGTGATTGTGGCGGGAATCGGCTCCCCTTGAAGGAAGGAATTGTACATGTCTAATAGGTAGGGGGAGAGGGTCGGCATGAACATTTTGTAGTAGGAGTTTGGAAAACCGTCTGGGCCGGAGTGTTGGCTAACTTGAGTGAACTGATAGCCTGAGATAGTTCCTCTTGGGAGATGTTGTTGTTCAGACTCTCTACCTCCTCGGGGGATAGGGATGGGAGGTTACATTGCTCTAGATATTGTGTAATTGTGTTGCGGCTGATCGGTTTTGGTCTGGGGGGTGGATGTTGTATAAGTCAGAGTAAAAATCTGCAAATTCCTGGGCTATCTCTTTTTCTATGTATGAGATCTGCCCTTTTCGCGTCTGAGGCCAAGAGTCTATCTGCTTTATTGCCTTTGTCAAAATATTTTTGTTTTGACCACCTCAGTGCTTTCTCCACCTCTTCGAGTTGGGTCTGTTTCAGGGCAGATCTAGCTAGATTTAATTGTTTTAGCACTTTTTTAGACGCCGTGATTTTATGTTGCTGTTCCAGTAGTGTGATCTTATCTGTGAGGTCCTTTTGTAGCTTAAGTTTAGTTTTCTTTTTATAAGAGGCGATTGAGATCAGGTCTCCTCTGATAGAGGCTTTATGAGCCTCCCAGAGCATAGCTGGGGCTGAGACGGAGCCTGCATTAATTTGAAAAAACATTGCTAGTTTTTGGCGTATTATTATTTCCGTGTCGGGACAGTTCAGCATAGATTCGTTTAACTTCCATTTATATTGGGTGTTTTTCACAAAGGGAAGGGATAGGGTGAGGTTGATTGGTGCGTGGTCGGACCAGGTGATTGAACCTATGCCTGACTGGGAGGACGCCCGGAAGACATTACTCGTACCCAGAAAATAATCGATCCTCGAGTAGGACTGATGAGGGGAGGAGAAAAAGGTATAATCCCTTTGACCCTGGTGCTGAGCCCTCCAGATGTCCACTAGTGAGTATTCCTCAATGATGTCTCTGAAGTTCTTAGCTTTCTTTTGGGACTGAGTGGCGTATGGAGAGGGAGTAGATGGTAGGAGGGTGCGGGCGGGGTTTGATTTGTCTTGTGCGTGAGAGGCCACCATATTAAAGTCTCCACCAATGATGAGGGATGAGAGGGATTGCTGCTCCAGTGATTTGAGGAGATTTCTTAGGAAGGGGATTTGGTTATCATTGGGGGTGTAAACATTAACAAGTGTAATTGGCGTGCCTTATAGAGTGCCCTGTATAACCAGAAATCGACCGTCCGGGTCTGGGAGTGACTTGGTTAGGAAAAAGGGGACCCCGGTTCTGATGAGGATGGCTACTCCTCTTTTTTTGCTTGGTGAGGAAGCGAAATACGCCTGGGGGAATACGCTTTTGAATGTATTGGGGGGCGTCGGGGAATTAAAGTGGGTCTCTTGAATGAGGACAATGTCACCCTTAGCTTTTTTTAGGTCCAGCAGGACTAGCTTCCTTTTTTTTGCTGAATTGAGGCCTTTGACATTAATCGAGATTAATTTGATGGAAGACATGTTTCGAAAGACCTTCTCAGAGCTCCAGGCTCTGATGCTCTTATGTTTCCCATGTCAAGAGCTCCGTTTTGGGATATAGGACGTAGGTCCAGGGATGTTTGGGAGAAGAGTAAAGTGGATGCCTCAGGGCGGGGGGAGGGCAGGGGGTGTGGGGTGGACACAGTAGGGAAGGAGAAAACAGACGGACCCTTGCGGGGCCCAAGAGAAATAACCTTAGACACGAGAGTGAACAAGGTAGTGGGGTCGAACACCCCTGGAGAACCTTCCAGGACAGAAAGCCTGGTGTGGGGCAGGGTACAGGGCCCGAGACCCTCCCTGCAATAGAACTTAAACCACTTGTAACAGTTTGGAGGTTGGGGAACTTTCCCTGATCTTAACTATGTTGTGGGGCCTGCACTTGCTTTGTTCGAGTACTTTGAGGATGGGGGGTGATTCACACCTGTATGTTCATGTTGTTTTAACACTTTTTGGGCATATTCGGGTTTGGCATATTCGTATTGACATCTGTATGACATTTTCACCCTGGGCTTGGTGCACCTAATCATGGGTTCCAACCTTTATAGTGTTTTGAGGGGGAGAGGGGGGGAGGGGGAACAGGGGGAAGGGAAGTAGGGGGGGAAGGAGGGGGAGGGAAGGGGGTGAGTGGGGGGAAGGAGGGGGAGGGAAGGGGGGTGAGTGGGGGGGAGGAAGTGAAGGGTTAGGGAGGAGGAGGAGGGAGGGGGGAGGAGGAGGAAGGAGGGGGGGGAGGAGGATGAAGGAGGGGGAGGGGGGAGGAGGAGGGGGAAAGGAGGGGGAGGGGGAAAGGAGGGGGAGGGGCCGGGGGCCTGTTTTCCTGCAGGTGGGCAGTACCAGGGAGAGGGTGGAGGGAGATTCATACCTTTGTGACATTTTCCTTTTAATACTTTTTGAGCATGCTCAGTTTTGGGGTATGCATATTCCAGTTTTTCAACATTATAACACAGTGCTATGTGCACCTTGTCGCGAGTTTCAACTTAGACAATGTTTCATCAGGGGAGGGGGGAGGAGGGAGGGGGCGAGGGAGGAGTAGGCAGGAGGAGGAACGGGAAGGGGGGACGAAGGAGGGGGGAGAGGGGTGGGGGGGAGAGAGAGAGGGGTGGGGGGGAGAGAGAGGGGAGGGGGGGAGAGGGAGCGGGGAGGGGGGCAGAGGGGGGAGAGGGAGGAGGGGAGAGGGAGGGGGAGGGGGGAAGAGGGAGGGGGGAGAGGGAGGGGGGAGGGGAGGGGGGAGAGGGGTGTGGGGGTGAGGGAGGGGGAATGGGGTCAGGGGGGGTAGGGTGAGGGGGGGGAGTAGGGTGGGGGGGAGTAGGGTAAGGGGGGGAGTAGGGTAAGGGGGGGCGGTTGGGGGAGGGGGGGAGGGGGGATGAGGAGAGGGCTTGCATCTACGTTGATTTTTCATAATTACATTCATATTACTTATTCACCATTGACGTTTGCGTGATGTCACCTTTATATCATATTCCTATTGGACTTTGTTTGTGCAGACATAGATTCTAGGGGGGTGTGGGGGGAGAGGGGGTGTGGGGGGGAGAGGGAGGGGGTGGGGGGGTAAAGGGGGCCCCGATTGTGAAAAACATCCCAGAGGAGGACCTCTGGGGACATTTAGGTACCATGTTAACATTTTGCAAGCATAAAGTCCAGATCCCAACATTATCTGTCTGTGTAGGGAGTCCCGTTCTCCTCTGACACGAGGTAAATCAACAGGGTGTGGGCGGGTATGGGGGCAAGGACCGGGGCAACTACCTGGGAGAAACAGCAGGCCCCCAAGGTTCTTGTTCCATGGGTTGTGAGCCCTCAAGGAGAAGATGTGAAAGAAACAGACCTTGTAGCTGCGATCGATACCGGAGCCTACGCCGCCGGTTGTGTGACGTCCTCCCCTCCATGGGGCTTCAGGGATGCGTCGTCTCCTCCGTGGCTAAAGGGACAGCCCCCTCGGCGGCGGCATTCAATGCCTCTCCTCCCCCGAACCCCCCCCCCCCCCCCCCGACTGGGGACAGGGTAAAGATTCCCCGTAGGGGTGTTCCCACCCCCCGGAAGCACCTCACAGCCGGCGCTCGCGTTGATGGCGTCATCTCCCGGCTCCCCTCCCTAGGCTCGGGGAGAGGCCCGGGGCTTCCCTAGGTGAGGCAGCGAGGGGCCCAGAGGGGCGGGGAGGGCACGAGGGAGATCCCGAGATCCAGGGGCGATCGCAAGGGCCACGGGCGAGGAGCCCACCGGAGCCGATCCCGCTGGAAGGGGGAGGGGGGGGCAGCGGTAGCAGGGAAGCAGCGGTAGAAGGGAAACAGCGGTAGAAGGGAAGGAGCGGTAGAGGGGAAGCAACGGTAGAGGGGAAGCAATGGTAAGGGGAGAGGGGAGCAGCGGTAGAAGGGAAGGAGCGGTAGAAGGGAAGCAGCGGTAGAAGGGAAGGAGCGGTAGAAGGAAGCAGCGGTAGAAGGGAAGGAGCAGTAGAGGGGAAGCAGCGGTAGAGGGGAAGCAACAGTAAGAGGAGAGGGGGGCAGCGGTAGGGGGGGAAGCAACGGTAGAGGGAGAGGGGGCAGCGGTAGAGGGTCCCCCCCTCGTCAGAGCGGCCTCCAGAGCCACGGCGGCGGTGAGGTGGTAGGACGGGGAGAGAGCCATAGTAGCTCGCGACACTAAGGGCTAGTCGGGGGTGGCATTAGTGGGAGGCACCTCTCTTCTCCGGCCGGAGGGGAGACGAGGAACCGATCAAGAGGGCAGCTCCAGGGAGACTCTCAGGGCCAGACGACCCTGGGTTGTGGGGGAGGCGACAGTGCTTCCCACGTCTACGATCCTTCAGAGGACACTGGGAGCCACCCAGGGCAGGCCAGGGGGAGCAGCTGGGGGGCGCCGGAGGTCAATCAATGGAGCTCAGAAATTCTTGCTTCCTTCTCTGGGAGCTGCTATGGGTCCGCAGCTCTGGGCACTCTCTGGGAGGCGATTCTCTCCGATTCTCTGTGCTGGGGCGCTGTATGGCGGGAACTCAGCTCCTCCTCTCCCCCTCTCTGGTTCTCTAGCCCCAGGAGGCCTAGAGATTTTAGGAATGCGGGGGCGTCTTCGGGTCTGGAGATTGTTCTAAACCTGCCGTTCTTTTGGGCGATTAATTTGAATGGAAATCCCAATCTGTAGTGGATCTTTTGGGTGTTTAGGATCTTGATGAGAGGTTTCATGTTGCGTCTTCTCTCTATGGTTCTTTTGGAGAGATCGTTGAAGACTTGGAGGGCTTTGTTTTGGAAGTTTATTTCTCCTCTCTCTCTGCACTCATACATCAGTTTCTCTTTTATGGAGTATGAGTGCATCCTGATGATGACGTCTCTCCTCCTTCTAGGATCCTCTGAGCGGGGACCCAGCGCTCTGTGGGCACGGTCCATCTCCAGGTCTCTGGGCTCAAGGTCTGGAATCAAAAAGGAGAACAAGTCTTCAGGTAGGTTTTAAGATTTTCAATCTTTATTTCTTCAGGGATGTTGCGGATCCGGATGTTTTGGCGGCGATCTCTATTTTCTTGATCCTCGATAGCATCCTTCAGGGAGTTAACTTCATATCCTAGGTGGCATATCTCTTCTTCCGCAGCTGTTTGAGAGAGGGACACCTCCTCTAGCTGTGTTTCCACTTTGTCTGTGCGCCCTGCTAGGTCTTTTATTTCCTTTTTGACTCCTGTGATAGCTGTGTGCAGGTCTTCTTGGAAATTGAGCCTCATCTTTATTGAGAACTGGTCAAATAAGTGCTCAAGATAAGTTTTTGTAGCTTCCACGGAGTCTCCCTTGTCCCACAGTCCCTCCTCAGCTCCACGTGTGCTTGCCTCAGTCCCCTGAGAGCTCTCCTCGGCGCCATCTTCAGGAGTCAGGGTTTCAGCTCCTCTGCTTGCCGGTTTGTGAATTGACTCACAGAACTTAGCAATGTCCTGATTCCCTGTTTTTCTTTGTTTGTTTGCCATCCTGAGGCTTTTACCTAGTCGGGTCCCCGAAAAGGTGTTTGTTTTGGTGGTTTGTATTGCTAGTTTCAGGTGCTTTTAGGCAGGGAGTCTCGGGAGCTCTTCCCTCAAGCTACCATGCCGGCTGACATCACAGGAAGTCCTCCTCCAGCACCTCTTTTAAGAAATACAAAATAAACTTTATTAGGTCATATCTTTTGTATTTTGACTAACAATTAATATTATAAGTTACATGTTCAAGAGTTCTCCTTGTCACGGTAGGGGCAGGCCCAGCTGGCTGCCCCAAAACCATGTGAGGCTCATGGTGGCCGGTATATGTAATGTTTGGTGTAACTCCTTCCAGAAAAGAGCTAATCACTGTATTATGTCTGGAAGGAGGAAAACTGTATAAATGGGGGACAGGGAATGTAGTAACTGTGTAATATATATATATATATATATATATATATCAAAAAATAAATAGATGATACCGTTCTGTGGCTAACGAAATGCTTTTATTTGTGCGAGCTTTCGAGATACACTGATCTCTTCTTCCGGCGATGTTACAATGAATGAAGCAAAAGTACCTTTTATATATATATATATATATATATATATATATATATATATATATATATATATATGTAATGGTGTTTCCCTGGGCCCTTCGGATCCTGACCCCCATATGTGAGAAACGGTCCCAATTACATGTCTGTGTAGTGTGGTGCACCTGCTGGCTCACAGGACTCCTGAGTCTCCCGCTTGATGTTGTTGGGGATAGCACCATGACAGGCGTCTGAGGTAGTGTGCTGAATCCTACTCACATTTGGTACAGCGCCTCCATCCCCTCCAGATCCCCACAATAGCAGGGAGGAGTGTCTGAAAGGGAACTCCCGGGTGCATCTTCTCCCTGAGTAACTCCACTCACAGGCAAGAAGGGTCTTTTCATGGGCATCTTTATTAGCATGTCGTGTGGCAGACTGCCCATCACAGCGGCCGACATTTAGCCGCACATCTTGTAGTGGCACTCCATTCAGAAGGTTCCTCCTGACTCTTAAATCGAGTTGTCTTTCCACCTCTCCCCTAAGGGAGACCACCAGCTGTGCTAGAGCCCTGGACACAGTGTGTAATCAGATTTTCCTTTGCCACTCTGACAGACAGACTTGAACTGCTGCAGACACTTAGGATGAACACCTTGAACTCACTCCAACTCTGAACCACAACTTTAGGAAGTACTGTGCAATATATAGGCTCCAGAAAGACCCACCTCTGTGTCACTAACAGTGGACACAAAGCATGCTGTCACTTCCTTTGCTACATATGACACATCACAGAGTTTGAGGGCAAACCTTCATGATAACTACTGGCAACCCTGCCTTCTTACCAGGAGTTACTGCTCAGTATGAGAGAGATCTGTACACCAATTTTACACATGGCTACATATATATATATATATATATATATATATATCATGGCTATACACATGGCTACATATATATATATATATATATATATATATATATATATATATATATATATATATAAAGATAGATAGATAGATAGATTACACACAGTAACTATAGCATATATATATATATATATATATATATATATATATATATATATATATATATATATACACAGGCGGTTCTTATTCTCTGAGTATCATTTAGGGAGTAAGATCTGTTAAATCATGGCTCCTGATTGATGTGCTAAGTTAGATATACTCACTCTAGCACCTTTATGGCAAGTGTTCTTTGTTGTGTATATATTGTGTTTTATATGCTTACATGTTAGCTATCTTTATTGCTAGTGGATGTAGGTAAATGTGTCTTGCTATCTTACAGGATTGATGACCACTGTTGTGGTTCATCCTCCTTATACACAAGTGTTTTCTGCAGTGCTCGTGTCAGGGGTCCATGCCTCATTTAAACTATTCTATTCTGTTTCTTTTTATGTATTAGTGACAGCTTAATAAATTGTTTATTCTCATTATTGGTACATTCGAGGGCTCTCAACGGGATCTTTTCTTCTGTTTTTGTTCTAATATTCATTTCCCGTGAGCACTGCCGGACATGGTTACCATACCTGAATATACCGGCTTAGGGTGACCATCTATAGTTAACAGTGGATGCGGGGTTATCCTATTTCTGTTATATATATATATAATATATATATATATATATATATATATATATATATACAATGCACCCGGCGCAATATAGAAATATATTATTGTAACAAGATCTCTAAATGACTATGTAAAAAACATCCAAAGTCCAAAAGAAAAAATGATAACTTTAGATATACCAGAGTGTTAAAAGGTAAACAAGGACATTTGTATGAATGTAGCACCAGCAGATAGTCAATTTGTATAAAGAAACAGTACATTATACTAAGAAATATATATTCCTGATGAAGTCCCTATAGGACGAAACACGTAGAGTTGTTAGAGGAAACACCCTTGATCTGTTTGTTCATATCTGTACTGTATATCCATACAGTATAGTAAAACAGCTTTGCCACATACTAGCTGTTGTGTGCCTACTATTTTTTGCATTTTTGCGGGAGAGAGCTCAGTCCATTGAGACTCTTGATTGCGCTGAGTGGCTATTCCTGTGCACTTTCTCCCACGAGATGCTGTAGCTGGGAGTTCCCGCGCACCTGTTAGTGCGCACTATCTGGTGATCGGAAAGGAACAGCTGTGACGTGAGGTGCCAGTGTATACACAGACAGCTGACGGAGACGCAACAAGCCAGGGAGAGACACGAGGTGACACACTGCAGGCTGCTACATGCCGAGGCAAGCTACGTCCCTGCGAGGAGAAGACTGATGACAACAAGGGGTGATACGGTAAAGACAAGCCAGAGTCACATGGAGCGACCTCAGGGTATGCTGTATTAAGATCGCATCGGAGGCTGCACGGATCACTGACTGGTGGTCAGTGAAGTGAGTGGTTGAAGGACGACTCGGCTTTAAAAGCTGAGGCGCTGCAGTGCTAATATTGAAAGGCACAATATAAGTGGAGATTAATACTTATAGCGTGAAGATCTCACCACCACCTTTTCCCTGAGTGGGATATACAGAGATAACTAAAGACTCTGAATCACACCAAATGACACTGATTATCCCAACGGCTTGTGTATACTGGAACTCCCCTTGCATAGATATAGAGGCTCTGAAATTTAACCTCTTCCCTACCAGAAGAAATTGACTGTTTCATTATACAAATTGACTATCTGCTGGTGCTACATTCACACAAATGTCCTTGTTTACCTTTTAACACTCTGGTATATCTAAAGTTATCATTTTTTCTTTTGGACTTTGGATGTTTTTTACATAGTCATTTAGAGATCTTGTTACAATAATATATTTCTATATTGCGCCGGGTGCATTGTATATCATTTATATTGTGGTTTTTGTGTTAAAACCAGCATCGTAACTTCATAGTGTAGAAATAACATTTAATCTTTATCAATTGAATATATGATAGCTGAGAGAAAGAGTGGATCCCGCATCCACAAGACTGCACAATAAAGGTAACCAAAAATCTGACAAATGTATATATATACTAGTAGATATGTCAGTGGTGCTTCAGGGCAGAGGAATGTATGAAAAAAGCAAGAGAAAAGAAGCTCAAATAGTAGCACTCTGGTATACCGTTGGCATTATCAAAACATTTATTTTTAGATGTCACAAAAAGATAAAAGAATAGCACAGAAATTTAAAAACACGGCATAGATCCCCCGTGCGTAAATCAAGGCAATATGCTGCCTGGCGTGCCTGTCATTACGAGTAGAAACACTGAAGGAAACCAGGGAATGAATGGCAAATATCTCTAGCATACAGTAAGTACATATCCCAGAAGAAATGTTCTTGAATTTCTGAATATACAACTCCTTAGGAAGAAACAGCAAACAGTGCTACTCTATAGCAGGTATGTACGTCATAAAGGTGTACCCCTTACACATATAAGGAGTGTGGGGGGGGACTGGAACCAAATCCTAACAAGGATATAAAGTCTCTTCAAACATCATTGGACAGGTGATAAAGCTTGTGTAAATACCAAAAACAGCCTCAATAACAATGTAAGTGTCACAGTCCTGTGTGAAAGACAGATAATGTATAGGCTGGGTCCAGGTTCAAATACACGCAATGATTAGGTATATATGAATATACAGCACAATCCTGCAGACATGTATATGGTTCAAGGCACATAAGGCAGCAGCATCAATAGGTATAGTTACGTATCCCAAGAGGGGGAGAGACCAGGGGATCCTGCCCACTTTAGGCACCATGGCTGTGCGTTCCATCTTGAAGCACACACGGCCGGTGACGTCATGTTGCGCATGCACATTAGGATCGTTTTTCCCCGCAATTCTGGCAATCACACAGGTATGCTTTAGGCTCTAATTTTCAGCTGATAGTCGTTTGTTTGTCGCGAAAAATATCCTTTTTAAGAGTGCATACTACCCTGCCTACCCCACCACTCCCAGTTGAAGGCTGTGTGCCGAAACGCGTAGGAGTGGGTGAAGTGGGCAGGATCCCCTGGTCTTTCCCCCTCTTGGGATACGTAACTATACCTATTGATGCTGCTGCCTTATGTGCCTTCGGGTTGAGGTCTGGACTTTGACTGGGCCATTGCAACACCTTGATTCTTTTCTTTTTCAGCCATTCTGTTGTAGATTTGCAGGTGTGCTGGGGATCATTGTCCTGTTGCATGACCCAATTTCGGAAAGGGAATATGTATCTAAAGGCGCCTGTAAGAACAATGATATATAAAAAGGATATAAAAACCAAGCCTGTTGGACGATCAGGAAATGGCTCCTCTGGGTGTGCTTAAAAAAAAGAAAGCACAACACATAGCATAATACTGTTTGGTATGAAGACAAACAACACTTAAAACAACATAGATCAGCTGAGAGATCAGATAGGTGAAAAATTTAAGATAAAAACTTTTAATAACACAATTCATATAGCATACATAGACATATAAAACGAATATGGACAATATAAGATTGATTTAAGCACACTGCAGCACCGGTGGATTCAGATGGATTGAGATCCACTCACCAGATGGATGATATAGGCAGGCAGTGGATATATTAGAGAGTATCCCCTCTCGGTGATGGTAACTGCTTGCTGCTCCTGGGCGTCTCCGTGAAGGTGTGCACGCCAGCCGGCATGTGGGCAGATGGTCTCACTCAGCACACTGGAGAAGACGCACAGCTATTCCAGATCGGCAGCAGCAGATTCGACTCAATGTCACGGACGACCAGCTATCTGAATGTCAGCAAACGCTGATTTGTCTTGTCGTGGAGGGGAAATCACCAAACACAATGATGCAGAAGTGCTTAGTTTGCCACCCTACGCGTTTCGAAAGCTAACCGCTTTCTTCCTCAGGGGTATATGATAATAAAGTCCATGAAGGTCCTTTAAATAGAGCGTCCATAATTAATTAAATTATTTTCACCCGCAGACTTGTGCACATGCGCATATAGGCAAATTAGACAGTTCATAGTCATGCTGTGTGCTCGGACACATGCGCAATGAGATAGTTCATGCCAGTATTTAATTGTGCTGCTGGGGTCTGATAGCTCAGCTGAATTTACAAACAAGACATACAATAACTAATACATAAATACCTAATACAAAGCAACATAAGGATAATGTGATAGTGTGGTTACTTAAGTGTTAATATATGGCCTTATATATATATATATATATATATATATATATATATATATATATATATATATGACCACGTGAAGATGAAATACGAACTACTAATGTGTGTGTAATCACTCTTGGGTATTTTGCAATTTCTCTGAGCATTGCACGGTCTGATCTTGGGGGGAATTTGCTGGGATGTCCACTTCTGGGAAGATTGGCAATTGTCTTGAATGTTTTCCACTTTTGAATAATCTTTATCACTGCAGAATGATGGACTTTAAATTGTTTGAAATTACCTTATAACCCTTCCCAGATTGATGGGCAGCAACAATTGCTTCTCTAAGATCATTGCTGATGTCTTTCCTCCTTGGCATTGTGTTGACACTCACGTGAATACTCCAGACCAGCAAACTGCTAAAACTCCGGCTTTTATAGAGGTGGTCACACTTGCTGATGATCAATTAATCAAGGGCAATTGATTAGCAGCACCAGTCTGCTACTTAGCATCTTAATTCCTATGGAAGCAGTAAGGGTGTACTTAGTTTTTCACACATAGCTTCTCCATTTTGGCTTTATTTTTGTTAAATAAATCATGACACAGTGTAATATGTCACGTGTTGTTGTTTATCTGCGGTTGTATTTACCTAATTTTAAGACCTGCTAAGGAACAGATGATTGTTATTATGTCCTGATATGTAAAACCATGGAATTCAAAGAGGGTGTACTTTCTTTTTCACATGACTGTACATAAAAATACAATGGGAAAAGGTCACACTCACATTTTCCCAATATTTAGAGACATTGAGTGCTATAAGGGCACACTCACACCACTCTGGATCGCCCGAAGTTCCCCGGAACAGAATCTCCTCATTAGCAAGAAGCCTCACACCTGTAACGTGGATCCTCCGATCCTCGTGGCTGTTGGCGGTGGCGTCGGCACTTCCGTGTCTGCGCGCGCTACAGATACTGTTGCTCACCGGGGACAGGAGTCTTTGTTGCTGGCTACTGGATCCTCAGAGGGTCAAAAAAAACTACACGTTTCGCCTTCTGTTTCTTTCAGCTTCCTCAGGGATTGTGAGTTCTCTACTCTGCCCTTAAATTACTTATAGGCACAAGCGTCCAATAGAAATGTTTGTCCAATATAGAAAAGGGCGCCAAAATAACATTCTACTTGCCTCTAATTGGATCATATTCCATTTCTTTCTTTAACTGTATTTAGTTCCTTAAAGTGTTACAGTTAAAGAAAGAAACAGAATATGATCCAACCCGAAGGGAGCCATTGCAGGGCCAATCTGTCACTTCCAAGCCACTCCGTCATCCAGGGTTTGTCCTGAGCCCGTAAGCCAGCCCCCTCCTCCCATTGGTGCAGCCGGGCTAGCTTTCATTCTGTGATAGGCTGCTGCCTCCCGATCCGTGCTGTGATTGGTCACCGGTGCCTGCTCCGTGTTAAGGATAGCCAGCAGGGGCTATGTAAGGAGCATGGCCACTGCAGGGAACCAGACCATCTCCAGAGTCAATCAATGACACGGCTGGCAGGCTTTTCAAAAGTGCTCTGTGAGGAATATCACTGCTCTTGACGGAGAAGCACCGGAGAAGCCTAACGAGCGGGGACAAGAGGAGAACATCTTTGGAGTTGATCTGAGACATGGCTGGCAGGAGATTCAAAAGTGCTTTGTGTAAAAGAGCATTCACAAGCACTGATCTCAGCCGAGAAGCACTGAGTAGCATGGGACGTGAAGCAGACAGGAGTAGCCTTCTGAAGCAGACTCCTGTACCTAGTTGAGGCTAGAGACTTCCCCCCAGACTTCCAGTTGGTGAGTGTATATTGGTACAGTATTGTGTATTTTGTGTGTTTGCTGGCTTGCCAGATTAAACTTTTCTTTATTAAATGATAGTGTCCTGTCTGGTGATAGTGATCCCTGTGGTAAAAGTACCGGTCTCCCGTGACACTCCTCTCTTCCTAAGGCAAGGCAATAATCATATTAGCTCTCTCACTATCGCAACTGGACTAACACGGCTATTTGTACTTAATTTAGCAATCATAAAATGAATATGTGTTTTTTCCAGGGTGGGTACATTTTAGTTTGTTTACTTCTTGCTTATTATAAATGTTAGCACCACATGCAAGAGACGAACATGACAGCTCTCAATCTTTAATATCCATCTGCACATGTTTGTGCAATGTCTGACTCACACGGAGCAGGCGCATCATATCCGTGTTTGTAGGAGGGGTTGAGTCTCAGTTGGGGATCACAAAAACCACATCAAGCTGCTAGAAATGTAAACATTGGAATGCTATAATCACTCTGTTTGTAACGCTGTTTGTGTTTCCTTTGTATGTATTTGTTGCAGATTGCCATGTAGGTGCACTACAGTAAAATCATCAGCCTCCCGTGGGCTTGTTGAAAATAATAATAATATATATTTTTTATTATTATTATTTTCTAAAAATTAATTTACAGGGAAAATTCTGAGGCCCAACAAAAATATTTTTAAATCAATACTTCTTTCAAATTGAAAACTACTGAAGGATTGGACAAAGCAGTGTGTGTGATGATGATCATGACGGAAAAAAAGAAACCAAATGTGAACAAATGTGAACTAAAGCTTGTTCCTCATTCACAACACTGAAATATTTTTCTTCCTATGTGTTTTAATTTCATCATTAGTACAGGTGTCTGACAGGTTCCCACCTGTATCACTTGATTTATTTGTTGACTAAATGTATTTTACGATATTTGCCATAAAAATAGTGGCTGCAGTCAGAACAGATTTTCAGCAAATATTTTAATGAAAATAGCAGTTCTTAGTGAATCTGGAGGCACCTCCAAAAAAAAGCATGCAGATTAGCATTGTAGCAAGTCCTAAACTCTGAAGATGAGTCACACTGTACCTATCCTCTCCCTCCTGTACCATTTTTTCACTCAGTGCTGTAAACTTGGCATAAGGATACTAAAGGGAAGGGAAAATAAATATAGACACTGCTGCTTTTGTTTGAACAGATACAGTATGAATAGTTTGTTCCTTGTCCTTTAAGAATGAGGAAGTAAGGAAAGCCTGTTTACTGTACCTTGGAGCACTTCCCAGGTCTGCAAGTCTACACTGTCAAGCCTGGCTGAGCTAAGTCCAAAGTCTAAAATCAAGTTTAAAGTCAGATTCTAAGGGGGTTATTCATTAACGTGAGAGTGCCAATCAGGGCACTATTACACAAAATCTCCCATTGACTTCAATCGCAATTTAACAAATAACCAACTGAGGCCCATATTCACAAAGATCCATTAACTAAGTGCTATGAACAGGACATTATCAAAGTCATTAAAATATGTAGCAGAGTACCCCCCCCCCCCCGTACCTCCAGTGAGGGGAGAGCTGCTGGGTTGTTGCAGGAACCCCACGCAGATCAGGAGTGTGGGGTGTAGCCATTTTGGGCATCGCACATTTGCAGTACGATGAGGCGACCCATGCGCAGTCAGGTAGTGCGGCGGCCATTTTAGTTTGGCTCCGCATACACTACGGCAGGACAACATGTCCCAGAAACCTCGGGGTGAGATGCAGGGGGATGAGGACGATATAGAATATCTTTGGCACACAAAAATCCTGCGACTCAGTAAGATGGAGGGCGGCAAGATAGCAGGTAGTGTCCAGGGAGAAGTGCCCCTGGACTAGGCCTAGGCTTGCCCGTTAGGCCACAGCTTGGCCCTGAGTCACCCCAGCGGAGTGTTGCAGGGATGGCCCCAGATAGGGACTCTTTCCCTTAGTACATAGTAGTTCTGTTGCACCGGTGACCGGACCAGGTCACAGGATCCATAGACATTTCAGTGAGACGCTCCTGCTGGAGCTCACCCCACAAGGTGGATCAGGACCCTAAGGAGTGAGGGGATTGGTGTCGGAGGCCTTGCGGCGTGGGAATTACTTAACCAGCTGCATCTGGGTACAGGAGTGCCCAGGAAGGTATAAATGCACCAATGGTTCACAGGGGTACCGCTACCTCACATTGGGTGGGAATGACTGGGAAGGACACCAGGGGTATTAGTGCCACGGCACCCTCAGTACTTTGGGGGGACCACCAAGTGGTGGGGTATTGGGTGTACCTTGGGGGTTACACTTATTATTGTTATTGCATGTGTGTTCAGTAAACATTAGTTATATACCTTGTGTGTGTATTATTCATTACTGTGATTGGTTCCTGTGAGGGGTTATTCTGCCAACACTGAGATCCCTCATAGGTGGAGGCGCTTCACTGATAAGGAGAAAGAGCTCCCCCCAGGCTTCCAGCACAGGAGGCTTAGAGTAAAAGTGAAGGCCTAGGCCTCCTGTGGGCAAACAGGTATAGCAGCGTAGATTCCCTTAGGCATAGTGAAAGAGGGCTACACATAAATTATTAACCTGGGGTTAACACCTATCCACAAAGCTAAGTATATGCAAAAATAATGGCTATTTATCATTTTGCTTCCCTCCCTTCTCTTTCCTCAGCCTATGAGCAGCCTGGCCCACACCCTTGCTAGGTTAAATGTACTAATCCACAGCCTTGTTGGACTTTAATAGTAAAGGTGTGTTAATGTATTCAAATTTGCTTTTGTAAATTTTTTCGTGGTTTTCTCTTAAATTTAACATTTTCATGACATTTTTAAGAGCATTCACATTGCTCAGGAATATGCAAAAATAGACTATAGTGCAACATTTTGCCACTTTAGCCGGAATTTTTCCAAAATGGCAAAATATAAAGGTCCATATGACCTGATGCCATCTGCTTCTGAGTTGGAATTTGCCATACACATTGACTTTTAGGGGGTACTTTTATGTAGCCAGGTCTCCCAGGAGTATCAGCACCCCCCTCACCTCCCTCGAGGTTGCGGGTGCCGCCGAGTCCAATGGCGGCCCCGTCGGGCGATACGGGAAGTGAGGGCGGTCAGGTCCCGGCTCGGGGGTTGCTGGGGTTGCGTGCGGCCGGTTGCCAGGGCCGCACGCGCGTCACGGGAATCCCGTCACTCTCGGAGCCGGGCGGTTAGGGCGCCGCCATTGCGCGTTAGTTCGCGCATGCTAGTGGTCGCGCGAGTGTAGGGCTGGAGCGGGGAGTAGCGCGTTGCCCCCTAGTGCAGGCCGGTTGCCGGGGACGTGATCGGGCCGTCGCTAAGGCCGCTATCGCGTTGCTACGGGCCCGGCGGCTGGCGAGAGGTAGCGCGAGGGAGTCAAGGCAGCCCCCTATAGTTCGCGCATGCGCAGGAAAGAGGCACAAAAGCCCGCGAAGCCAGAGCCTATTAGGGAGAACACTAGAGAGGGACTACAGATCCCAGGAGCCTCTGCGCGCCCCGCGTGACACCAGGGAGCCAATAGGGCTTAGGAACTCTGCAGAGGCAAAGAGATACAATTCGCGGGCTTGCAGCACGTTGATCAGTCAGAGACCGGAGCAGCCCAGGGAAGGAGGTAGGGTACAGGAGTCGGGGACTCCCTGTACTAGGCCAGCACCCCCAGGGCCCGAGATAGCTCAGCTCCCCAGTAAGGTGAGTGTTGCCAGGGGCAGCCCTCAGGTTAGGGACCCTGCCACTTACATTAGTGGGAGCTGGGAAAGGAAGGTTACCGAGAGTTGGAGTCAGGGAGCTGTAGGGAAGGAAGGGTGCGGGGAGCGAGTGCAGCTCCTGCCCCATATAGGTACCTACACCCCAGGTAGGCCCCAACTCCCCACTAGTTTAGTGGGTAAGTGCTGAGGGAGGCCCAAGATAGGGACGCTGCCCTTAGTATAGAGTGCTGCCTTGTCAGAGTCACGGCTGTTAGGGTGGTGAGGTCTGACAGGCAGGCACCTTGTTGCGCAGCACGTTGGCTGTAAGCATTTAGTGAGGCTGAAGGGACTTGGGTAGTTAGGGGAGTGGGACAGGCCATAACCCCTGCAGGCCCATAGGAGTTCCCCAAGCCATTACAGGTTGCTGTACTACAGGGACAGGCCCTAGGTTAGGGTTCCTGTCACGTTAGTACCACTTAGATAGATAGGGACACAGCGGCTGCTGCTGTTCCTGTGGAAGCGGTTGGACCCACGTTGGGGTCCACAGAGACGATTCCAGAGTGGGACCGCCCTAGCGGTCCGCACGTGCCGGAGTTCATTTGGAGGATCAGACGGATTCATCACACGTCTGACCCTTTGTGAAGATTGCTTACCCGAGCACCGGAGTGCTCGGCAGGTATTATACAATCATACGTGCACCACCGGGCCCTTAGATTAAATAGTGACTGCGCAGTCACCCATGTTCTCTCTGCAAGAGTGCGGGACATTGGGTGGGGTTTCACTGGACACTGGGTGGGATCACCTAGTGTTGGGGAAGCGTCCTGCGAGACGTCACAGTTAGTGTCTCCTTGTGAGAGGGACACAGGTTATGATTGATTGATGTGATGATATTCTCCATGCATGTTAGTAAAGCCATTAGTTATTATACCCACTGTGTATGTGATTATTTGTGATTGTCCTGCGAGGAACCACTCCCCCTTTGGCGGGAGCCATCGCAGGTGGAGGCGCTGCATCGTGTAAGTGATCACCGTTAGTATTGTATTATGTCCCAGGTTCCCCGTGGCGGAAGCTCAGCCCTCCTGCGAGCCAACAGGTATGCACCACACCTATGGTAACACGTATGTTCCTTGCACCCACATCAGATCTGCGATTGGGGGGGGGAATACCCGTTACATTTACATACAGTATTCTGAAGCGTGGGGTAGTATACGGTATTCTGCCAAAGAACTTCATTAACTTGAATGGGGATTTTAAGCCAAAAATTGCCTGAATAGTCAATTCAGAGTATATAAAATTACCTCCTTAATCCTTGGGGATTTTTTGTAGCAAATGTTGCCATTCATGAAGCAAAATCAGCATCTTCAACTCCAACAAACAAATTGCACATTCTATTTAATTGCTGCTTGAAGCCTTGCAGGAGATTTCAGCCTCCTAGGGGGTTTTCAAACTGTGACAGTGTCAAAAAACAATTTGGTTAATGAATAGCTCCCTTAGAGATATTCCGAACCTCTGCAACAGAGCTCAATCCTAGCCTTCAAATATATGGTTAATAGTGTAAATAATATATACAAGAATGTATTTTGTCAGAAAACTATATCTCAGTATCCCATAAAAGGGGTTACCCCAATATGGTTTGTAAACATTGAAAGGCATTATATATATTAAAAAATATATATATATATATATATATATATATATATATATATATATATATATATATATATATTTTTTTTTTTTTTTTTTTACAATAAATACATTTGTTTGCAATTTGTAATTTATTCAAAACCAAAAGATCCTATGATGCTCTAACAGAGAAAGAAGCTCAGAATTATTCAGTCAAAATTGTATAATACAAATGCAAAATGCAATGTCAATCTGTTGAGTCTCTATAGTTATTGACTCACATGTCACACTCATTTACACATGACTTGCTTAAACATGTCAAGGTCAAATGGAAGGACGTACTTAGATGAAAAAGAGATTACTAACTAAGCCAATAAAAGATGCACGTAATTATGTTACTAGATGCAAGGAAAGAGAAAGTCAGTTACTGTAGATGTTATTTTTAAAATGTATTTACCAATGCTATTGTGATAGTATTGAAACAAAAGATGGTACAGTCTCCACTTTCACGGACGCTGACTGAATTGATGCTGGACCTATGCTGAACTCAACACTACCATGAATGGGCTTCAAATTGGCTCTTAACAGTTTAGTATTAGGAGAAACTGCAATGTCTCTGACAAAGCATGCATTGAAACAGGTGCATGATTAGAGTCAATTAGAGAGACAAAATGGAACAAATATATATACGTTACCGCTTGTTCACTGCCACAATTTGCAACCACATGTTTTAATGTTATGCTTTTCAATCTCACCTGAGAGCATAGGTCCTATTGACCACTCTACCTTTAGAGCGCAAAGTGCCTGTTTGCGTGGCTTAGTGCATCGTGTTCAGCGCAACATCACGTTCTAAGAGCACTTTGCGCTCTAAAAACGACTTAACGGAGCTTAGTGCATGACCCCCTAAGATTCCAAAATCAAAGACTAGCTTTCCCCTCACTGGTTTCTCTACAGTACCTTATGTAACCCTACATGAGTCTGTGTCAGGGGAGACCAGGCAATTACACCTTTAAACCGGGATCATTCATTGAGCAAAACCAAGGAGTAAAACAAATTGTCATTTATTTCATTGAAACAGACATACACACAGTGGATTACAATTATACAGAGGGAAACACACTTACTGGGGGATCTGGGCTAAAAAACTAACCTTTCCTAACTCAGTCCTTAAAACAAAGTCTTTGGTTGACCGGGATGTACCCGAAAAAGTCCTGGAACTCAACTCGGCATGCGTTACTAGACGTCACCTCTCCGTATCTGCTCTGGAGATGCCAAAATCCCTTGACCGGGAGATAGTACCAAACGTCCTGGTACTCTTTAGGCTTGTAGTTCCAGCCATGACCGCTACGTTCTATTCTGAGAACTTGGTCCCGAAAAGTGGGACTTAGAAAATTTCTCGCCTTGAAATTTCTGAAGCCGACTCGTGTCTATTTCTCACAGAGCATCTTTTGGTCAATTCAAATGTGCCGCTGCTGTTTTGGCGCTTAGAATCTCCTGACCTGATTGGCTGCTAGGTTTCTTAAAGGATTTTCAGTCCCATTCACAAATCGCTACAGCCAATCAGCGCGTGGGAATTTTCCTACCAGTCTATCGCAGATTTGCCGGTACTCTGATGCCAGACGGGCACTGATTTCAATTCTGCTAAGGGGCATGTGCCAACTTGGCACCTCTGCCACTTAGCATATTGAACCCCCCATTGTGCCAGGCTCCTCAGAGTCTGGGGCTGGGCAAATGGTTTCCGGATAGCCCTTATTCATGTCAGGACATGGGTACTTGAGTGTAACTCAGGTACTCCACCCACCCTAACACCTTGGCATCGCTGAGACTTTCAAGTCCAGGACCTGCCCAGAATTAGTGGTACCAAGCTTGGTGGCCATCTGGTCTCACAGAAACACGGACTTGGAAATTCCCCAGTTCATATACAGGGCATATACATATACTCTGTTATACACTATGTTCATAAAAATCATAAAAAATTCTTCTAAGTCCCGCAGCCCTTAGGATCTACTGAAAAGATGCACACGTTCATTTTCAAAGCTCCTAGACCTTTCTATAAGAAGTTTCCATAAAAGCTGCTTCAAATAATGCTTAGGTTCATTTTCAGGTTTGCTTCAATTGTACCGAAGCTGGACTTAGAAATAATTTTACTCTCGCAACATTATACATAGTTGGAGATACCCATAACCCCTATACCGTGTCTGGGGGTTTGGGCATATGCCGTGGGGGACTCCCCCTAAACCAGGGACCCCTGACTATACCCGGGATACACAAATCCCTATGCCCCCTTTTTACCCCTCTGGTCTGTGCTGAAGCAGGGACTCCTGGCGGTGAGCTGCAAGAACTTTTCAGGGTAGGAGTTTGACTGGAGCATTGTGCTTCAAGGTATCTGAGAATCTTACTTGATTCACGGGTACATCTTTGGGGTATCCTGTAACTCGGGAACCCCGCTACATAGCCACAATCTGTAAAGACTTTCTCCGTCAAACCCAACCTGAAACTCATAGCCTAGCAATTCCTGCTTGCTGGCACTCCTGGAAAGGCAAAAACACAAAAATTCTTTATTGTTGAACATTTTCATAGAATGCATAGTTGTACATACACGACAGCCAGGTCCAAGAGCGGACACTCTAGGACCCCACCACATGACTCGGGGACAACCACAAGGGCTTGACCTTTATTAGTGAGCCTGGTTACCCCCTCACCATCACAGTCAGACTCCCACTCCAAAGACAAGTTTATGTCTTACTGACTTTCCTGCAGTACCTGATATAGTCCGTACTGATTCAAAGGCTCCTGCTTTAAAGATGGATTTATTTCACACTGATTCCTATGCAGTGCTTGATGCACCCTTTTCTGAATCTATGGTGCCCACTTCAAAGACACCTGCACCCCTCTTGGATTTCCTTGCAGTGCCTGATGTACCCATTCCTATTTCCTGTGCCCCCACTATGGGGAGGAGCGTACATCTTTCTGATTGCCCTTCAGTATCTGGTGCTTCCCCTGTAGAGTCTGTAGCCGTGTTACTGTAGACCAGGACTCTTAACACCATTTCTATTTAAGGGATCAGTCACAGGGCAAAACACACTAATAAAATAAAACAAGGTTTATTTTGGATAAATCCTTGGAAACACACAGAAATACAAAATACAAAAATATGCACACAGGGGCCTGGGGGGAGAAATCTACCTTTCCTAGGTGCAAGGACCCACTTCAAATGGGTTTCCCCTTTCCGCTTCTCTGCTCCAGGATTTCAAAGTGCTGCACACAGCAGCCCCTCTGAAATGTATCTCCACACTCCTTCCCAGAGATGGACTTCAGCAAACTCCACACTCCTTCCCAGAGGTGGACTTCTGAGGGAATCTCCACACTCCCTCCCAGAGTATCTCTCCCTCTGAGGGTAACTAATTCTCTGTCCAGCATCACCCCTTATATACGCCTTGGTGGCTATATTTTAACATGGAGAAAAGCAGCCAGCCAAGAGAAACAGTGCCTGGGGCTCAGACCTGGGAACTGATTCATTGAACTAATCCCCTGCCTTTGTTCTGAGCTATTTCTATGGAGAGCTTCAACTGAGTGGATTTACAGAAACTCCCTCCATACAAATGACAGGCACATAACATAATTTATATTTGCAGTGTTAACATGTTAAATCCATCACCATATAATACCAAACTACCGTATCTAGCTGGGGGGGGGGGTTGCTAACACAGGCATAAAAACAGACATAAGGTATTATATAAATGACAGGATATAGAATTACACACTGCTAGCCCAAATCACATCATGAAACAGTTCTAACTGGGGGAAGGATTGTCACAAGGAATAAAAGAATACATGCTTTGAAACACATTCATTTACACATTCCCTGTTCTTCCCCAGATATTAAAGACAGTTGGCTGGATGAAATATTACTAGGACAGCCAAGTTACATTTTTATAGTGTAAATAGCTGGGATTTCTCCCCACTAGGTCAGCTAGCTACCCCTACCGTCACAAGCCCCCACTGCAGAGACAAGTTTCCTGTACAAAGCTCCCACATCCAAGACAAGTTTACATGCTGATCAGAGTAATATAATTACTCCACCACAACTTTTGCCTTATGAGTCAGACTCTCATCATGAACTGGTATCTATATATATATGCAAACTACTGAGCATTATGTCTTGGCCTTTGTGTTGAAGATGCCGTCATGTTTCTTGAGTTCCCCTATGATGAATCCTGCATATCAAGACTTACAGTACCACTGCTTTCTGTCTCAGAGATAGTACTCGCTAAGAAACAGTCTTGCCTCAAGTCTATTACCAGTCCAAGATGTTTCCGCACTAATTCCAGGTCGCCAAGATCTCTGATCAAGCCAGCTCCTGAGAGCCAGGAAGTCTCACCTGAAGGGGGGGGGGATACTGTAAGGGTTCCAGTCCAGGTTTTTGCTGATGCTTGCCCTTGCATGACTGTTGTGGACATATTGGTTCCTGGCAAGCCTCTTCCTGAACTTGGTTATTGGCTGCACCTGTGTCAGGGATTAAAGGTGACCGGATTTACGAGCTAGAGAGGAACTAGCAGGCATTGCAACTGGCAGGCATTGCAGAGAAGCAGGAGGTTGCTGAAAACCGAGATCGGAGAAACAACGTTAGGAAAGGGGTGTTCCTGATGTGAAGGATTTCATTGCGAGATGGCTGTCCACAGTGTTCCCAGATAAATCTGAGGCTGAGCTGCACCAAGCTTCGCTTGATCGCTGTCACAGGGCACTACGAGCAAGGCCACAGGCTGAGGAGTCTCCGCGAGATTTTATAATGCGCTTCCACTATTTCAGGATTCAAGAAGCTCTCTGCCGAATCACTAACTCCCCCACCAATGTATTTGAAGGTATCAACCTCCTGGTATTCTAAGACCTATCCGCAACCACACTGGACAAGCATCGCAAACTGCACCCTATAACAAAGCACTGAGAGATAGTAGTGTCTGGTATAGGTAGACTTTCCCATTTGTTCTGTTGGTGATTAAAAGTAGAAGAGCCTTCGCTATGAGAGACCTAGATGAAGGGGAAGAATTTCTAAAAAAAATTGGGAGGAAAAACGATTTCACCTACCGGAGTGAAGAGTTATCAGCTCCGGAAACATCCTGGAGGGAAGTGCAGCAAGCTACACGTGTGAGAGAAGGGGAGGCCAATTAGGCCCCGTGAGGTCTAAGTTGCAATTTTGTATACCCAATTAAGCCTCAGAGTCATACCACACATTTTCCACAGATCGCCCCAGTGGACTTTCTTTGCCTTGGACTCTGATCCAGGTATCTCATAAACATAAATCAGCAAAACGAAGCTCAAGAGGGGGTGGAGGGGGTCCGCTGTCGGGCAGCATATTAAGGTAAAGGAAGATTGGCGATACATACTGCAGATTACTTTGTTACTAGATTTTAGTTTTGTGTTTCTCATTCATAACTTAAATAGCCATTTTTTTGCACCACAACTGGATATCCTTTAATATCAGTATTTGCCGGATAAGACATTGAATGAAAACACCTATTTCCTAGTTGAGTAAAATCAGTTCTTAGGTTCCGTTATCAGTTCAGAAATTTGCAGACGTTTCAGCCCGTCAGTACATTGGTTCGCCAATTCACCTACTCATATAGTGATGTTAAGATGCAGAACTTGTAACCCCTTCGCCAAACCGCATGGTATAGGAGTCACACAACTAGAGAGAAGGGAGGGGTTGAGTAATTAGACTTAATCTGTGATAACTCTTTGGGGTGAGTTGAGGGGTGTGCTGTTGGCTCGATGGGTTATCCTCTGGTTCAGAGTGTTTGATGGCTGTTTTAATTAATACAATATGTTTATATAATTGTGCTGGGCTAGGGGCGGAGCTGCTGTTCCCGAGTTGTTCTCATGCTCCAGTCCCTTGGTGCAGAAGCTTTGCCCTTGACACCAATCAAGATTCTTGGGACTCTGGGTGCCTTCAACATCTTGAGCCCTGGACTCTCTCCCGACAGAGTCCAGTGGACCTTCCCCAATCAAGGGCAGTCGATTCTAGGTCAAGCTTGACCGGATTGTACTTGATTAGAGTTTTAATGTTTCCCCACTCTTCCTTTATGTTTGGTTTTCCTTACCCCCCTCAGTGTATGGTCTCATGAGTCAGGAAGAAGGCTGGCACTCTTCCCAGTGCGAGGTGGCTCCGGAGCAGTCCTATGGGTGTAGTAGCATTGGTAAGCATTTCAACTCAAGGTTTCAAATGTCTATAACGATAATTTTAAATAATGTTAATGGCATCAATAGTCTGGGCAAGAGATGCTTGGCCCTGCCAGATTATGAGAGGAACAATGCAGACATTGTCCTTCTACAGGAAACACATTTCAGTAACTCAAGCTAGCCAACATTCTTAGATAAACACTTTCGGCAGTACTATCTCTCCTCGGCCACTGTTAAAAAAAAAAGAGGTGTTGTGATTGCTTCATGAATAGGTTCCCACTAGTGATAGAGCAGATTGAAAAAGATAAAGATGGAAGATTTTTAATCCCGGTGGGCAAGATTTAGGGCCGGTATCTGATGCTGGCCAATGTCTATGCACCCTGTGAGCAGGATCCAACATTCTTTACATCTTTTTTAGCATACTGAACAAATATGCAAAAGGATATACGATAGTAGCTGGGGATTTTAACATGGCACTAGATCCAGAGCTAGATAAATTATCCCACTCTAGGAGGACACCGAGAAGGGAGACAGAGTCTCTGCTCAAGGGTTTATGGGCCAATCATCTGACAGATATCTGGAGAGAGATACATCCTAGAAATAAAGGTTTCACGTTCTTCTCCCACCCACACAATAGCTATAGCAGGATAGATTACTTCTTTGTGTCTAGTAGACTGGTCCCTAAGATCTCCTTCACCAGGATCCATGATATTTCATGATTAGATCATGCACCAATAGAACTACGGTGCAACCAAATGAATCTGGACAGACCGGGAGCAAACTGGAAGTTAAATGTGTCAATCTTAAAAATCCCTGAAGTGTTTAACACTCTCAACTCGTAAATATAGATGCAGCGGCCGTTATTCGAACAAATCATGGAGCCGTTTTCGTGTGCACTGCTGTACTCCACAAGGCATTAACCTGGCCAATTGCCCCAGGCACATGTGTTTATCGTGGTTGCTTTGTTTGAATTTCATGGATTCTGTTTCTTTGTGTGCAATGAAATTAATGAATTGTAATGTATACTGTACTGTGCTACTGTGCTACTGTGTCAATTTCTGGTGTTTAAAAACCAGAACACTAAAATGCAATTTTCTGCACTCGCGTCTAAAGGTGGTACGGTTGGAAGAAATCACACGCCATGACATGGTTATTCCGAGGTATACAACGCGTGAAGTGTTCGAATAACAGCCGCTGCATCTGTAGATCATTTCTTTAAAATAAATAAGGGGAGTGTGAAGTCCCAACTGACTTTATGGGAAGCCTGTAAGGCGACGCTTCAGGGTACGCTGATCAACATCGCAGCAGGGAGAAAAAAGAAACGGGAAACGAAAATTGTCCAATTACAGACAAAATTACAAGATCTTGCTGCTCCCCACAAACGCACTGGCAGAGATGACACCTTGAATGAACTAAAGGATGTCAGAATAGAGTTAAACATGATCCTTATCTCCCAGGTGGAGAACGCCTTGAGTTGGTCAAGGAGGACATTTTTCAAAAAAGCAAAAAACCAGATACCATGCTAGCAAACAAAATTAGGAATAGACAGGCCAATTATAATATTCAGGGAATTCGTATAAAGACAGATGAGGTGACCTTGAATCCTAAACTAATTGTAGAGGAATTAAAAAATGTTCTATGAAGATTTATGTAACGGAGAGACGGTCACTCACAATGTTAATACGAATCAAGTCTTAAAGGAGTTTCTAGCAAGCTCAGACCTACCTAGGCTGGGCAGAGAGGAGAGAGAGGAGCTACAAGAGGATTTTACTATAGAGGAGGTTCTTTGTGTGATTAAACACTTGAAGCATTCTAAAGCCTAAGGCCCGGACGGCTTCTCTAATCTTTACTACAAAAAATTCGCCAAACTTCTGTCCCCTCACTTAGTTCACATGTACAACGCAGTGCTGGCGGGTGCTTCATTCCAGAACCCATGCTCCAGGCATCTATCTCCTTAATCTTTAAGCAAGGGAAAGACCCAACAAATTGTAAAAGCTACAGACCAATCTCATTGATCAACTTAACGCTTGGGGCATTTGGTTTGGGGGTAGAATTATAATTTTTTTTTATAAAGTTTTATTTATTGTGTTTTCAAACAATTATATTTACATACAATTATTAGGACAAGAGGATAGAAGAAAGAAACCGCAAAAGAAAGGTAAAGTGGAGGGGGGGATAGGGGTGGATGGGGAGTAGGGGGGTGGGTACCAACCATCTTGTCCTGTTTGGATTGGCTCCCTGGGCAGCGAGTCTCTGTGTTTCCTTTATTTCTGCTGTCTAGCTCCCTTCCTTCTAGACCCAACCCTAGGTCTCTTGCTACTCGAACTCCTACTGTTGTCTTCCATTAGACTTCTAGCCAGGGGTCCCATATTTTGTGGATTTTTTCAGTGGAGTGTTTAAGGATGGCAGTGAGCCTCTCCATCAACATCACTTCGTTAATTCTATTTGTTACCATTGACCTGGATGGGGGCAATGGGTTTTTCCAAGTGGCTGCTATCGCATATCTGGCTGCTGTCAGAATATGCGATATCAAGCGCTTAATAGGGTGGCTTATTTCCTCTACTGGTTTGGCCAGCAGGTATACCAGGGGGCACAGGGGGATTTCTAAGCCTGTGGTCTCGTTTATAATCTTCTGGATCCTCTTCCAGTATTTTTGTATTGCCGGGCAAAACCACCATATGTGGGCCATGTCGCCTACCTGGCCACATGCTCTCCAGCATTGGTCAGAGGATTATGGGAAGATCTGTTTTAGCCTCTTTGGTGTGAGATACCATTGGTATATTATTTATATATGGTTTTTTTTGTGGCCGTACAGATGGAGGTTTTGGCCGCATTATCCCAGATATCTTCCCAGTCTTCTCTGTCAATTTCCAGCCCCAGGTCTCTGGCCCATTTGGTCATATAACTATGGTCTGTGGTGGACCCTGTCGATTCTAGCCCTGCATAAATAATCCTTATTGGTCCTTTTTTGTATTTTTCCTTTTTGCTTAATTGCTCGAAGTTTGTCAGCTCTGGAAATTTTGAGGTCCTAGAGATGGACAAGAGGAAATGCCTAATTTGTAGGAATTGGAATAGAGGTAGGTCTAGGGCATTATATTTGGTTCTAAGCTCTTGGAGACATAGGTTTCCCCTTGTGAAGTAAGTCTCCTATCCTTTTAATGTTTTTATTCTTAAACTGGTCGAAATGGCTTGAGCTTATCCCTGGTGGGAAATTTGGGTTATCAAAGAGGGGGGTGATCTGGGAGGTGTTTGATGTGAGTTTAAATTTTGTTTTTATTTTAGCCCAGATGTTCATTGTGAATTTTAGGGGTCCTAGTTCTGGCTTTTTATGTCCCTGGTTTTTTTTCCCTGTTGGCCAGAGTGATATTGGTAACAGTGCCTTGGTTTTTGTATATATTGTTATTTCAACTTGGCTGTGTGCTGACTCTTCTTTCCGGATGAAGATCTGGTAATACCTGTTGTTTATACAGTATATATATATATATATATATATATATATATATATATATATATATATATATATATATATATATACAGTGTTCGACAAATCACCCAAAAATCTACTCGCCCAACCAAAAAATCTACTCGCCACCTAGTCCCGCCCCCAACTCCGCCCCTAGTCCCGCCCCCAACTCCGCCCATAGTCCCGCCCCCAACCCCGCTTTAAAATAAAATATATAAATAAGATACATTTAATAAATTCCTAGTCAGAACAACACAGGGAGAGGGGAGGGTGACACAGGGAGAGGGGAGGGTGACACAGGGAGAGGGGAGGGTGACACAGGGAGAGGGGAGGGTGACACAGCGAGAGGGGAGGGTGACACAGGGAGAGGGGGAGGGTGACAGGGAGAGGGTGGGTGACACAGGGAGAGGGGGTGACACAGAGAGAGGGGGAGGGTAACACAGGGAGAGGGGGAGGGTGACACAGGGAGAGGGGGAGGGTGACACAGGGAGAGGGGGAGGGTGACAGGGAGAGGGTGGGTGACACAGGGAGAGGGTGACAGAGGGAGATGGTGGGTGACACAGGGAGAGGGTGACAGAGGGAGATGGTGGGTGACACAGGGAGAGGGAGGGTGATACAGGGAGAGGGTGACACAGGGAGAGGGAGAGAGGGTGACACAGGGAGAGAGAGGGTGACACAGGGAGAGGGAGGGTGACACAGGGAGAGGGAGGGTGACACAGGGAGAGGGAGGGTGACACAGGGAGATGGAGGGTGACACAGGGAGAGGGAGGGTGACACAGGGAGAGGGAGGGTGACACAGGGAGAGGGAGGGTGACACAGGGAGAGGGAGGGTGACAGAGGGAGATGGTGGGTGACAGAGGGAGATGGTGGGTGACAGAGGGAGATGGTGGGTGACAGAGGGAGATGGTGGGTGACAGAGGGAGATGGTGGGTGACACAGGGAGAGGGAGGGTGATACAGGGAGAGGGTGACACAGGGAGAGGGAGAGAGGGTGACACAGGGAGAGGGTGGGTGACACAGGGAGAGGGTGACAGAGGGAGATGGTGGGTGAGACAGGGAGAGGGTGACAGAGGGAGATGGTGGGTGACACAGGGAGAGGGAGGGTGATACAGGGAGAGGGTGATACAGGGAGAGGGAGAGAGGGTGACACAGGGAGAGAGAGGGTGACACAGGGAGAGGGAGGGTGACACAGGGAGAGGGAGGGTGACACAGGGAGAGGGAGGGTGACACAGGGAGAGGGAGGGTGACACAGGGAGAGGGAGGGTGACACAGGGAGAGGGAGGGTGACACAGGGAGAGGGAGGGTGACACAGGGAGAGGGAGGGTGACACAGGGAGATGGTGGGTGACAGAGGGAGATGGTGGGTGACAGAGGGAGATGGTGGGTGACAGAGGGAGATGGTGGGTGACACAGGGAGAGGGAGGGTGATACAGGGAGAGGGTGACACAGGGAGAGGGAGAGAGGGTGACACAGGGAGAGGGTGGGTGACACAGGGAGAGGGTGACAGAGGGAGATGGTGGGTGACACAGGGAGAGGGTGACAGAGGGAGATGGTGGGTGACACAGGGAGAGGGAGGGTGATACAGGGAGAGGGTGACACAGGGAGAGGGAGAGAGGGTGACACAGGGAGAGAGAGGGTGACACAGGGAGAGGGAGGGTGACACAGGGAGAGGGAGGGTGACACAGGGAGAGGGAGGGTGACACAGGGAGAGGGAGGGTGACACAGGGAGAGGGAGGGTGACACAGGGAGAGGGAGGGTGACACAGGGAGAGGGAGGGTGACACAGGGAGAGGGAGGGTGACACAGGGAGAGGGAGGGTGACAGAGGGAGATGGTGGGTGACAGAGGGAGGTGGTGGGTGACAGAGGGAGATGGTGGGTGAAACAGGGAGAGGGAGGGTGATACAGGGAGAGGGTGACACAGGGAGAGGGAGAGAGGGTGACACAGGGAGAGGGTGGGTGACACAGGGAGAGGGTGACAGAGGGAGATGGTGGGTGACACAGGGAGAGGGTGACAGAGGGAGATGGTGGGTGACACAGGGAGAGGGAGGGTGATACAGGGAGAGGGTGATACAGGGAGAGGGTGACACAGGGAGAGGGAGAGAGGGTGACACAGGGAGAGAGAGGGTGACACAGGGAGAGGGAGGGTGACACAGGGAGAGGGAGGGTGACACAGGGAGAGGGAGGGTGACACAGGGAGAGGGAGTGTGTGTCACAGGGAGAGGGAGGGTGACACAGGGAGAGGGAGGGTGACACAGGGAGAGGGAGGGTGACACAGGGAGAGGAAGAGAGGGTGACACACTCACACTCACTCAGACACACTCACTCAGACAAACTCACAATCACACAATCACAGTCTGTCACTCACACACACAAACACTCACCCGTAAGGCAGGGGGTCGCACATGGCAGCGGGGGCCTCCGCACGGCAAGAGGGCCTCTGCAAGGGGCCGCGCCCCCTCCAGAGTGGGACGCCGACGCCGCAGTATTCACTGATAGATGTAGAAGGGCCGGTAGGGGATTTCCCCTGCTTAGAGCAGGGAGAGGCTCCGGTGAGGGTATTTCCCCTGCTTAGAGCAGGGAGAGGCTCCTGTTAGGGGATTTCCCCTGCTTAGAGCAGGGAGAGGCTCCGGTGAGGGTATTTCCCCTGCTTAGAGCAGGGAGAGGCACCGTTAGGGGATTTCCCCTGCTTAGAGCAGGGAGAGGCTCCGGTAGGGGATTTCCCCTGCTTAGAGCAGGGGGAGGCTCCGGTGAGGGGATTTCCCCTGCTTAGAGCAGGGAGAGGCACCGTTAGGGGATTTCCCCTGCTTAGAGCAGGGAGAAGAGCCAGTTAGGGAATTTCCCCTGCTAACAACTGTGCTGGCCATCAGGGGTTTCCTTAACAGCTGACAGATCGGCAGACTGTCCGTAGAGGCGGCACACCGACGCCGCGTGGGGTGAGGGGGGGGTCACGGAGGCCGGGAGAGATTGGTGTGAGGGTGGGGGGGTGGCGGATGGCCCGATGCGAGGGGGGGGCGGATGGCCCGGTTCGAGGGGGGGGCGGATGGCCCGGTGCGAGGGGGGGGCGGATGGCCCGGTGCGAGGGGGGGGCGGATGGCCCGGTGCGAGAGGGGGCGGGTGGCCCGGTGTGAGGGGGGGCGGGTGGCCCGATGCGAGGGGGGGCGGATGGCCCGATGGGAGGGGTGACAGATGGCCCTGCAGGGGCCTGAGGCAGACAGGCATGGAAGCGGCTGGCTGCCGGAAGGGGGAGGAGTAGAAGCGCTGAGGAGGGAGGCCACTGTTCAGAGAGCCGGAGGCGGGGTAATCTCCCCCAACAACATGAGCCCACCTCCGGCTTTTTTTTTTTTCTCCAGCGCGAGCGCGGGAAAAGCAGCAGCGCGAGCGCGGGAAATTTAAAAAACACACGTGTGCTGCTTGGGCCAATATTTACTCGCCCGGGGGTTAAATCTACCCGCCCCGGGCGAGTAAATGTATATAATTGAACACTGTATATATAAATATATATATTATATATGTAGCCAGGTCCCCTCTGTCCCGCGACCCCCCCTCGTTACCTCCGCTGCCGGGGGTCACTCGATAGACCCGGCAGCACTTCTAGAGGGTGGGGGCTATGCAGAGAGTGCTTCGGCGCTCCGGAGGTTCCCGGCGGCTCCCGTGCAGGGCGCTGCCATCGTGAATGAGTCCGCACATGCGCAGTAGGCTCTGGCGGTCCCGACAAGTTGCGCATGCGCAGTGACAGCCTGCGAACCCTAGCCTACCAGGGAAGGCTCTAAGCAGGGACTACGAGTCCCATGAGCCTTAGGGGACGCCAGGGAGCCAATAGGGCTTAGGATCTCACTGCAGAGAGAGTTTTGATACATTTCGCGCGCTGAGCCCACGCTAGTCAGTTCTGGACCAGGAGAGCTAGGGGAAGGAGGTGAGTGCAGGGGTCTGTGACCCACTGCATTAGGCCAGCAACCCCCTCCCAAGCCCCAGATAGGTTTTGAACTCCCCAGCGTGTGGTGCTATAGGGACAGGCCCTATGTTAGGGACTTTGTCACATTAGTGCCAGTAATAAATAGGGACACAGCGGACGCTGTGCTTCCCGTGAAGAGACTTGGGCTCAAGTCTGTGCCTAAGAGACAGAGACTATCTCCAGGGTGGGATCGCCCCTGGCGGACCCCGTGGCGAGGCAACATCGGATCAGACGGGATCACCAAGCGGCAGATCCTTTTTGAATTTGCTTGCAGGCCCGAGTGCAGGAGCGCTCGGCAGGTATCTTCCTATGTGCACCAACGTATCCTAACATATCACAACTACACATAGTGGCAGCGCTGACCACGGGACAAGGGGGTTGGGCTGTGGACACGGTGTGGGGATACACGGTGACTGTGGAGTTACTCCCTAGGGGGAATGTTATAAGTGTGTGTTATTGCCTGCATATATTAGTAAAGTGGTTATATACATTCCTGTGTATGTGGTTATTGTATATGCAGGTCCTGTGTAGGCAACCTTCTACATCCCTAGAACCCTACAAAGGTGGAGGCGCTGAAACCGAGAACGTTCCAGAAGATTCACCGCAGGCTCTCACTGGCGGAGGCTCAGACCTCCTGTGAGCCTGACAGGTATACTGCACCACACCTGGTAACACATAGGTTTCCACCCACACACACGGTATCTGTGATTGGGATTGAGGGAATACCCGTTACATTTGAAGGCGCTACTGAGATCAGACCTGGGGTGCCCTATTCTATTTTTGTGTCAAATTGTGCCAGTTAAGTCCCAACCATGTTTGTGCCCTCAAGCCATGAGGTCCACGAATGGGCCTGGTGGGCAAAAGTATCCCCGAGACATGTGGTAGTAGTAGGGAATGTTCCCACTAGGGCGGTGAAGTTGAAGGAAATTTGTGAGACTCTAAAGGGACTCCTGAGTCTAGACCAAAGGTGGAGGAGGATAGAGCAGCAGTACGACACCACTGAACAGTGGAGTAGACTATGGCTAGTGGCGGATCAGGAAATATGCCTGGAAAATGCCCCTCTGACTTTGCATTTCCCAGAGGCCCCACCAGAAGGCTACCCTCTTATATACGCAGAGAGCCCTAGTGGAATTAACAGAACTGTGATCAAAAATGGAGGCTCCCTCATCCAGTGAGTCACACCTAAAATGGCGTCTCCCGCCAAATCAGGAGTGCACAAGTGCTGCTGACTGCAAGCCTGCACTAAATTGTGTTGCAAAAATCTGCCCAGGACTGGCGGGAAAACCAGAGCCCCGGCTCTGCAATGGGAGTGACTCAGTGCAGAGCCCGAACCACTCAGTGATAGAGCGTGCCCCTCCATTAAATTCCACCAGGGGGAGCAAGCACAGTGAACAGCAATCAGCAACTGCTGTTCCCAATAAAGAAAGTACAGAATGCAGAGAAACACACCCTCAGTTGTATGGAGTATGGCGATCAAAAGGAGGGAAAGTATCCTTTCTTGTGTGCCCGTGCCTACAAAAGGACTTGAATATGTATGGTGGTATGGACTTTAACCATTTTAGGCTACCAATAGAATACCGGGTAGCAGTGGTGGATGAAGAGGGGTGCATAAGATGTGTTTGTAATCAGTGTGACTTCCCAGGTGGCAAACAGACCTGGGGTCCCAAGTGTGCCTGCTGCGGGGCACAGTTCCTAAAACCCATGCTGCTGTGTGCTACGGAATCTGCAGAGGAAGATGCGGCTAACCAGCCTACCTCAGCTACAGAGGGCCCGTGCGCCCTAACCGCGGTTCCAGATTCGGTTCTAATGCCGGAACCACAGATGGAACCACAGAGGACAAGTGAAGCTGAGGACAAAGAGTCGGTTGCCTCTCCTGCTGTGGGCCCGTGGGCCCTACTACGGCCAGTCCGGCCTAAGATGATGGTACTGTCGGTCCTAGGCTTGGGATCAGTACCTAACAACGACAAGGGTGAGTTGACTGCCCCAGGGGTGTCGGGTGTGAGCTTCCAGGTGACCGCGGAGCACGGTAGCTTCTTAAGTCTGGCCACCAGGGCGAATGGCTCCACTCGGCATCGCGTCCTGGCGGAGGTGTCCCCCTTAGAAGATTTCTATCCAGTGATGCGAGTGGATCAGTATCCACTGCCTATCGTCCAAATGAGGAGGAAAGACAGCAGCCAACCAGCCGTGGTGATGCACCAGCCGGCGGACCACTCACGGGATGCTGAAACATCAGCGACGGACCCTGCTGTGGACACGCTGCGCATCGACATCCATCGACAGCAAGCGCTGGTGCGGCCGGAACCGCGGAAGAGTTCCCCGACTGTGGCGACTCCCAGTGTGTCGGAGGGACATCCGGAGACAGGACCGGAGGAAGAGGAACCCATCGCAAGCCAGCGGAGTGGTGAGGAACCTCCTAACTCCCCACAGGCTCCGATGGAGGCGGCCGTGGAGAAGACCCGAACCAAGGCTCCTGACCAGAGTGTGAGCCTGTGCGCTCCAACCCAAATGGTCCCAGCACTGGGATCCAACGCTCCCGAGTTTCAAGACAGTGAGTGGACTTGCCTCAGAAGTGTCGGGGACAGGTCCCCAGACTGTTGCGGTGGGAACTGACAGTGTCCCCGAGGACCTGTTGGCCACCATGAATCACCGCAGTGGTAAGGTATCAACCCCTTACCCCCTGCAGGATGAAACAGAGACATTGTCAATTGCTCGCTTCCCAGTGGAAGCCTCGCAAGTACTCAGAGACAAGGACTGTGTTGCGAGTGATTCAGTGAAAATTGCCTCCTTTAAGCCCAAAAAGGAGCGCTCCATTCATCATGTGGTGGATCACGGAAAAGGTCAAGGCCCCCTGGCCTACCGCATCCATGCCGCGGATGGCCGGGTAAAGGTCTGGCTAAGAGACATTGTACTATTCCTTCCACCAGGGGGAGGAAGTAGTACGGAACCGGTGACTGTTACCCCAGAGCATGCTCGCCAAGAGATTCTCCCGGGGGAGACTCGCAACCGTGAAAGTGAGGTACCCCCACATTATCAGTTAGGGACACTCCACAATTGGTCTCAGCAAACAGCTAACACTCAGCTGGCCTCGGGTATTACTGTGTGTGATATGCCATGTATCAGTGATGTTAAAGTCAACCTGCTAAGTTGTACAGTTTATGCAATGCATTTTTATTGTGTAAACTTATGTCGATTGGCGTCGTTCCCCAAGTGGGGACGTTGGATTTTTCACCAGGGGGAGAGTGTAGCCCGGTCTCCTCTGGCTCCCAGAGACCCCCTTTCACCGTCAGCCGAGCGGTCGCGGATCCCGCCGGAGTCAGAGATGGGCCCGTCGGCTGCTCGCAAAGGTGGGGCCAGTGCAGGGAGCGCTCGGCGTCCCTGGAGCCCCGGCGGCGCACCCGACTAGCGGGGGCCGCCATTGCAAGTACTCGCGCATGCGCAGTGATCGCGCATGTGCAGAAGGCTCACAGGAGCCAGGACGAGTTGCGCATGCGCAAGGAGAGCGCGAGGAGAGCCCGCGAAACCCTAGCCTACCAGGGAAGGCTCTAAGCAGGGACTACGAGTCCCATGAGCCTCTGCATACCCCACGTGACGCCAGGGAGCCAATAGGGCTTAGGATCTCCCGGCAGAGAGGTTTTTAGATACATTGAGCCCACGCTAGTTCAGTTGGAGCTGGGAGCAAGAAGGGGAAGGAAGGGTGTAGGGAGCAAGTGGCTCCTGCACCAGGTAAGGTTCCCCAGATCCTAGACAGGACCCAACTCCCCACTAGGTTAGTGGGTGATTAATGAGGGACAGCCCCAGGTTAGGGATCCTGCCCTTAGGTTCGTGTGTGTGTGCATCTTGTCAGTGTCACAGCTGTCAGTGCTGTGAGTGCTGACAAGAGGGCATCGTGTGTGTGTGCAGCACGTTCGCTGCAGGCACCAAGCAGGTTGCAGTGCGTTGCTGCAGGTGTTGCGTATTAGGTAGAAGTTAGTCAGAGGGGACCCGGGTGGTATGGGAGAGGTAGTGTGGTTTCAGGGGGTCAGTGACCACCTGCATAGGACAGGTTACCCCGTAGGCCCCTATGAGTTTCCCCTGAAGTCACTTAAGGTTGCTGTGCTGTAGGGACGGCCTATAGTAGCAGCGAACATCACCTTTACTATTAGTGTTAGTTAGGGACTCCGCAGACGCTGTGCGTCCGTCCAGAGGGTTGGGCACCGATCATCGTCGTTGCTGCCGAGGCCATCCGGGTGGGATCGCCTCGGATGGTAGTTCCTGTCTTCACCCGTCATCGGATCTTTTGCGAAGCTCCGTTGCAGGCCCGAGCACTAGAGTGCTCGGCAGGTAACTCTTATCAACAAGTGCACCAACGATCCTACATATTATTACTCCGGGACTAGTGACTGCGCAGTCACACAGATCATCTCACTAGGAAGGGTGGGAAATGTACTTTGTGTGTGGTTACTGGAAACGGGGTGGGATCACCGGTGAAAGGGGGATAGCATCCTGCAAGACGCATTAGTTAGTGTCTCCTCTAGAGAGGGACACCTGTTGATTTATGATACATTCATGCAATGCAGTAAAACCAGTTCTGTTTTACCACTGTTTGCTGAGTGACATATATTGTCCTGCGAGGAACCACTCCCCCTTGGGTGGGAGCCATTGCAGGTGGAGGCGCTGCACCGAGTACAGGGTTACTCATATATACATACCCCAGGTTTCCCGTGGCGGAAGCTCAGCTCTCCTGGGAGCCTGACAGGTAAAGCACCACACCTGGTAACAGTAGGTTCTCCGCACTCACACTATATCTGCGATTGGGTGGGGGGGAATACCCGTTACATATATGTATTCTTCCCTTGGACTTGATGTGCAGTGGGTCCTCCGTTGACATGTTTGTGTAACCTTGTGACCTGTAGCAGTTATACTACCACATATTTCTCCCTGGCGACTGAGACCACACATTTAAGCTAAGTATTGGCATATGTTTGTTGACATGTTGATTCTCGATAGTAGAGGGAGAGGGAGTGGCTCAGTGAGTAAAGACACTGACAGAGCTTGAAGCAGGGGAGTCTGGTTCAATTCCCGGTGTCGGCTCCTTGTGACTTTGGGCAAGTCACTTTATCTCCCTGTGCCTCAGGCACCAAAAACATTATTGTAAGCTCCACGGGGCAGGGACCTGTGCCTGCAAAATGTCTCTGTAAAGAGCTACGTAAAACTAGCAGCGCTATACAAGAACATGCTATTATTATTTATAGGTAGGAGAGGAGGGTTACAGCTAATATTCTTGGTAAGGTGGATTTTCCTCTTGCCTTTGATTAGCACACATACTGTACAGTTTCAGAACTTTTTTATTTTTTACTGCTGCTGGGTCTTTTGGGGTTCAGTCACCATGTTGCTGATTTAGGGATCATTAGGTTCCAACTTATCTTGCTATTACTGACCGGCCGGTCATTGGTACTGTACCTCTAGGAACTTCAGTACCCGGAGTGACCTGCATATAGGTATTTTTTCCCTCATTAGGGAAACATCCTTGTTTTTGTGTCCCTGGACTGCCGTCACTAATTTTTGGGTCCATTTATATTTTTTTGTTTACAGAAGTTTGTGTTTTTTGGTCTGTCTTCATGTTTGTCAATTGTTTTTTTTCTGTTGTGTTAGATGTAGGTTCATAATAAAAATATATTTTGGTCATTGGATCTGTTTGCATCTGACTTTATTTGGTACAAGATATGTCTGAGTGCTTCTTATAGGGGTTTCTGTGTTCTTTTGTGTGTCCTATAATTTTTGTCCCCATAGCACCGCCAGTCCTGCAATATTTAAAGGGATTTTGTCTGGCTTCTGACACTTGTTTATTATTATGATATTTATGACATTTATTCTGTAGAAACTTTCTAACGTATAATGTATACATATGGCAGCTCTGCATTATCATTTTCAAGACCATATATATTGGATACATAATGCATTGCAGCTCAGTAATAGTTTGAGCTAATTATATACAGTGCTTAAAGTTCCTATGTTGTAATAGCTTCCATTATCTCCTGCCTCTAATAAAGAATGCATATGTAGTAACCCTTCAAGTTCAGCTGTGCTCTTTCACTTGTGGAGGACGTTGATCTCTCAAAGGATGCTAAATTATGGAATAAGATCCAATTTATCCAGCCTTATATTCGGATCCTTTCTTACATGCAGAGTTTTCTCTCTTAGAAATGTCCAAAGTACAGTAAAAGCAACAGACTTATCCTTATGCAGGAAGTGAGCTCCTGAAGCAGCACCTGAAACACATGTGCTTTCACTTGATTAATCCAGAATCAAGCAAAACAGAATTCAGATGCTGGCTTTCGGGTGAACTTTAAAAAAAAAAAAGCTGAAAATCGGACTGGGCTTGATTTCTTCCACACCTTTGCAATTTGTTTATGAGCCTGCAGCCAATTGCTTGTTTACCTACACCTACAGTAAAAGTGAAGAGCACCCATTAAAAAAAAAAAACACCTCCAATGTTTCAGCTCGTGAGGTTCCCTTTTTCAAAGTCCAGGCCAGTAAATGCTCCACATTGTTCCAGTAAGCCCTCACATACCCTGCTTCTGTAATGTAATAAGATTGCTTTGTCTGATTTTCCAATGGAAGAAAATTTTCTTTTTGCATTCTTCAATGTTGGCACACAACACTTTATGTCAGTTTACAGAGACCACCAAGCTGATAGAAAGTCACTACTGACTGACTGCTGACTGCTGACTGCTCCTATTCAACATGCTTTGGAGCCAACTCCACTGCAGTGGAGAAGAATTTAGTCCAACTGATATGAATGGAGCTTAAGCACTGGGAATATGGTTTTGCAGCATATTGAATAAGGGTACCCAGGGCCAGCACATGGTGCAGAGCCACCTCAGTGTGCTACAGGATCATGTCTTTAAAGGGTTAAAAATCACACCAAGTATTCCCTCATTTAAAAACACCGAAGGTGCATATTGTTCTCACATGTGTAGAATGTGTGTGTGGAAAATGCTCTAGTTTTCATCCCTGAAGGAAACAGGTCCTCACCACACTTTCTGAATGAAATATTTAAATAGCCTGGGCTCATGACTACTTCCCCCCACACCCACAGAGCCACTTACAGTAGCAACCATTGTGGTCAACCATCTAGTGCACTTGCTCCTTCCCCTACTTCTGTCTCCCAGTCCCAATATACCATTAAGGCCCAGATCCACCAACGGGTGCTAAACATTTGCACACCTTTACTCCCATTCATTTGAAGGCATGCAAAAGCTTACACTGGCGACACACTTTATTTGAGCTCGGCTAGTCCCGCGAATTCGGGTATACTCGGGTGTATTGAGGTTTGTGACTGTTTTCTGCCCGAGTGCATTGCGTTATTTTCCAGGCAGGGATTGAAGCATTTTATTCCGGCTAGCTACAATACTGCAATGCCGTGTAAAAACACATGAGGGCGCTTGCGAGCTGTTCTCTTGAAGCCGTCCCCTATAGTGAATTGTAATGCAGTATATATACTGTATATATATATATATACTGTATAACAACAGCCCCTATAACCCCTAACATACAGTACTGTACACATACAGTACTGTATATGCACATACTGGGGGCGAGATGTGTTTGCAGCAGAGAGAGATCCGCTGCTCTCTCTGCGCAAACAGCGACACATTAAAAATTATTTTAAATACATTTTTATTTATAGTGTAGATGTGCAGGGGGTCTCGGGAGCTGAACCGCGTTGGTTTCAGGTCGGGGGACCCCCTGCCCCCCGAGATACAGCCCCCTTTATGAGGTGCGGTATCCCTCTGCGTTTAAAGGTCCCGATCACGTGATCGCGGCCTGTTAAACCAAGTAGAGGGATACCGGCACCCCCAAAAGGGGCCTGTATCTCGGGGGGCAGGGGGTCCCCCGACCTGAAACCAACGCGGTTCAGCTCCGGAGACCCTCTGCATATGTACAGTATAAATAAAACACATACAGTATTTACAGTAAATAAACACTCGTTCTTTACCTTAGCGGCTATGCGCTATGGTAAAGAAGCAGCATTTCTGTATTTTTAATAATATTGTACAGTGAGCAGGGGGTTCCCTGAGCCAGAAATCTAAACTCAGGGGACCCCCTGCTCCTGCACAATATTATTAAAAGTACAGAAATGCTGCTTCATTGCCATAGCGTATAGCCGCTAAGGCAATGAAGGGGTTAACCCACCATGCCCGCTTTATTGTGGGTAGCGGGGGTGGGTGAAGGGGGTATTTGGCCCTTGGTGTGAGTTTAGGACTTGCGGGGGGTTGCGGGTGCACTTAACCCCTTCACGACCGTAGCAGTTAATACCGCTACGGTCATGAAGGGGTTAACCACTCCCGCTACCCCCCGCAAGCCCAAAACAAGCACCGTTGGGGCTAATACCCCCTTCACCCCCCACTACCCACAATAAAAAATAATCACACAGCATCCCCGCAATAAATAAATAAATAAATAAATACAAATAAATACATTTGAAATACATTTTTATTTATAGTGTAGATGTGCAGGGGTCTCGGGAGCTGAACCGCGTTGGTTTCAGGTCTGGGAACCCCCTGCTCCCCGAGATACAGCCCCCTTTAGGGGGTGCTGGTATCCCTCTGCTTGGTTTAAAGGGCCCGACCACGTGATCGCTGCCTGTAAACCAAGCAGAGCAGAGGGATACAGGCACCCCCTAAAGTGGCCTGTATCTCGGGGAGCAGGGGGTCCCCAGACCTGAAACCAGTGTGGTTCTGCTCTGGAGACCCTCTGCACATGTACAGTATCAATAAAACACATACAGTATACAGTATAAATAAACACTCGTTCTTTACCTTAGCGGCTATGCGCTATGGTAAAGAAGCAGCATTTCTGTATTTTAATAATATTGTACAGTGAGCAGGGGGTTCCCTGAGCCAGAAATTAATGCTCAGGGACCCCCCCTGCTCCTGCTCAATATTATTAAAAATACAGAAATGCTGCTTCATTACCATAGCGGATAGCCGCTAAGGCAATGAAGGGGTTAACCCACCGTGCCCGCTTTATTGTGTGTAGTGGGGATGGGTGAGGGGGGTATTTGGCCCTTGGTGTGAGTTTAGGACTTGCGGGGGGGGTTGCGGGTGCACTTAACCCCTTCAAGACCGTAGCAGTTAATACCGCTACGGTCATGAAGGGGTTAAGCCCTCCCGCTACCCCCCGCAAGCCCTAAACAAGCACCGTTGGGGCTAATACCCCATTCACCCACCCCCGATACCCACAATAAAAAAAATACACACACACAGCAGCCGCAAAAAAATAAATAAATAAATCTAAATAAATAAATAAATAAATGACAATAAATACATTTGAAATACATTTTTATTGATAGTGTAGATGTGCAGGGGGTCTCCGGAGCTGAACCGCGTTGGTTTCAGGTCTGGGTACCCCCTGCTCCCCGAGATACAGCCCCCTTTAGGGGGTGCCGGTATCCCTCTGCTTGGTTTAAAGGGCCCGACCATGTGATCGCGGCCTGTAAACCAAGCAGAGCAGAGGGATACCGGCACCCCCTAAAGGGGCCTGTATCTCGGGGAGCAGGGGGTCCCCAGACCTGAAACCAGTGCGGTTCTGCTCTGGAGACCCTCTGCACATGTACAGTATCAATAAAACACATACAGTATACAGTATAAATAAACACTCGTTCTTTATCTTAGCGGCTATGCGCTATGGTAAAGAAGCAGCATTTCTGTATTTTAATAATATTGTACAGTGAGCAGGGGGTTCCCTGAGCCAGAAATTAATGCTCAGGGACCCCCCCTGTTCCTGCTCAATATTATTAAAAATACAGAAATGCTGCTTCATTACCATAGCGGATAGCCGCTAAGGCAATGAAGGGGTTAACCCACCGTGCCCGCTTTAGTGTGTGTAGTGGGGATGGGTGAGGGGGGTATTTGGCCCTTGGTGTGAGTTTAGGACTTGCGGGGGGGTTGCGGGTGCACTTAACCCCTTCACGACCGTAGCAGTTAATACCGCTACGGTCATGAAGGGGTTAAGCCCTCCCGCTACCCCCCCGCAAGCCCTAAACAAGCACCGTTGGGGCTAATACCCAATTCACCCACCCCCGATACCCACAATAAAAAAAATACACACACACAGCAGCCGCAAAAAAATAAATAAATAAATCTAAATAAATAAATGACAATAAATACATTTGAAATACATTTTTATTGATAGTGTAGATGTGCAGGGGGTCTCCGGAGCTGAACCGCATTGGTTTCAGGTCTGGGAACCCCCTGCTCCCCGAGATACAGCCCCCTTTAGGGGGTGCCGGTATCCCTCTGCTTGGTTTAAAGGGCCCGACCAAGTGATCGCGGCCTCTAACCAAGCAGAACAGAGGGATACCGGCACCCCCTAAAGGGGCCTGTATCTCGGGGAGCAGGGGGTCCCCAGACCTGAAACCAGTGCGGTTCTGCTCTGGAGACCCTCTGCACATCTACACTATCAATAAAACACATACAGTATACAGTATAAATAAACACTCGTTCTTTACCTTAGCGGCTATGCGCTATGGTAAAGAAGCAGCATTTCTGTATTTTAATAATATTGTACAGTGAGCAGGGGGTTCCCTGAGCCAGAAATTAATGCTCAGTTACCCCCCCTGCTCCTGCTCAATATTATTAAAAATACAGAAATGCTGCTTCATTACCATAGCGGATAGCCGCTAAGGCAATGAAGGGGTTAACCCACCGTGCCCGCTTTATTGTGTGTGGTGGGGATGGGTGAGGGGGGTATTTGGCCCTTGGTGTGAGTTTAGGACTTGCGGGGGGGTTGCGGGTGCACTTAACCCCTTCACGACCGTAGCAGTTAATACCGCTACGGTCATGAAGGGGTTAAGCCCTCCCGCTACCCCCCCGCAAGCCCTAAACAAGCACCGTTGGAGCTAATACCTCATTCACCCACCCCCGCTACCCACAATAAAAAAAATACACACACACAGCAGCCCCACAATTAATAAATAAATCTAAATAAATAAATACATGAAGAGAAATAAATATATACTGTATATATATATATATATATATATATATACTGGATATATATACAGTATATATATAATAACAATCCCTATACATATACAGTATATACTGTGTATATATATATACACTGTATACACTGTATACACACATACACATACACATACACATACACATACACATACACATACACATACACATACACATACACATACACATACACATACACATACACATACACATACACATATATATATATATATATATATATATATATATATATATATATATATATAAACCATAATACTGAGTTAAGTTATGGTGAGTAAAAAAAGTGACAAAAACCCTCCACAGGAAAGCAAATATGCAAATATAGCTGTATGCTCATCTGCATGTCTTAGGCAGGTCTGCAACCCCGCCTTTCCCCATTATCACCCAGCATACAGCACTTCCACTGCAGCAAGGGATTCTGGGAAATGACATGCAAATGAGCACACAGTGTCACTTTTTGCCTCAATAACCATTTTTAACATGGTTCCCTATAGGCTTAAGCTTGCTGCATGGTCACAGCTTTGAGCACAGCCAGGGTTAAGGTGCATACCCAGAAAACCACCCACAGACAGCTGTTTCGACCTTGATGGGTCTCATCAGTGTGGGGTTGGTTTTACTGGGAATGCAAGAGAGGCTATGGGATAGGCTAAACCATAATACTGAGTTAAGTTATGGTGAGTAAAAAAAGTGACAAAAACCCTCCACAGGAAAGCAAATATGCAAATATAGCTGTATGCTCATCTGCATGTCTTAGGCAGGTCTGCAACCCCGCCTTTCCCCATTATCACCCAGCATACAGCACTTCCACTGCAGCAAGGGATTCTGGGAAATGACATGCAAATGAGCACACAGTGTCACTTTTTGCCTCAATAACCATTTTTAACATGGTTCCCTATAGGCTTAAGCTTGCTGCATGGTCACACATATATATATATATATATATATATATATATATATATATATATATATATATATATATATATATATATATATATATATATATATATACAGTATACAGTATATATACACACATGATGAACCAATATACAAATACATGTAGAATGGTTATCAAAATCATACTGTCCTACAGATAACGCTTCTCTATACAGACAATACTGTAATAATAATCCATTTAATAATCCTAGAAAACAAAGGGAGGATTGGGGAGTGATCACAGGGCCACACTAATTGAGTAAAGTGAAAAAGTATATTATAATAATGGTAATTGTAAATGTGGGTGCAAACTGTGAACTGATAAGTGAATCAGGCAAAAAGAGGGGGAAGGGGAACACAAAATGAATGAGTCCCCTAAAGAATTCACTAACTGCACACCTACATAATGTAAAATCTAACTTTTAATAAATTTACTTAAAACATATATTACCAAACGTAGTGTACTATGTGTTTAAAAAAATGAATTAAATGTACAATAACGTGCAACCCTGTCAATAAATGTATGATTGTGCAAACCCAAATGCAATATTTCTTGGGTTTGACAGGACAGTGGATGCTGAAAGTCAGGGTATTAACCCCTCTGGAGTTTATATGCAGACTGTAGGTAACCGTATCCTACTCAGTGAGCCTTTAACTGGTCAAAGACACAGCAATCCTGCAATGATATATATAGCAGCGAACACCTATGATTGTATTAAACGCATATGCTTGAGAAGTGACGCTGACACAGGCGCAATCAATCGACAAAAACCCTCAGTATAGTTGAGCTGGGACTCACAGTACCATTGACATAGGGTTACCCAGCAGAGAGGCTCAGATTGTGCATATATCATGTATTGTATGTAGCAGGGAGGCAGACTCACTGCCTGTTGTTATATTTATCCAGCTAATGCCGTCTGCATAAATAAAGCCAGGAGACTTAAAGGCACTACATTAAAACAGCTCCAAGTAGGAGACTGACACAACTGCGCGTCCAACACGCGTTTCCCTCCAGCAAAGGAGCTTCTTCAGGGACAAATTATTATTGCATTTGGGTTTGCACAATCATACATTTATTGACAGGGTTGCACGTTATTGTACATTTAATTCATTTTTTTAAACACATAGTACACTACGTTTGGTAATATATGTTTTAAGTAAATTTATTAAAAGTTAGATTTTACATTATGTAGGTGTGCAGTTAGTGAATTATTTAGGGGACTCATTCATTTTGTGTTCCCCTTCCCCCTCATTTAATAATCCTAACTGATTTTACAATATAAAACATAACATTCCAATCCAATCCACACAGTACATTGCATTTACATTGTATAAATGATGCATAAAATCTATGCACCATATACATTCTGCAAATGAATGTTAACAATATAATTGCAAGCTACTCTACCAGTAAATACAAACACTTCCAAACAAGTCAACTATTTTAACCAATCAAGTAAACCAAAATCAATATATACTGTAAGTACCAACCAGAAAACACAATTTAAAACCAAAGCTAACCTTTACAATACCAAGGATTACATCTATCTAATTGTAAAAAACCTTATACTTTATACACAGCATTGCAATGTACATGATGAACAATACAGTACATTCCCTGTATCTCCCTGCCTTCAGTGTAATCTGTTTAAAGCCCCCTCCCCCCTAATGTTTCTGTTAAACAGATTACACTGAAGGGAGAGAGATGTAAAGGCCTAAAGCCCCCTCCCCCCTAAAGTTTCTGTTAAACAGATTACACTGAAGGGAGAGAGATGTAAAGGCCTAAAGCCCCCTCCCCCCTAATGTTTCTGTTAAACAGATTATACTGAAGGGAGAGAGATTTTACAGAAACACACATTAGGGGGGAGGGGGCTTTAAACAGATTACACTGAAGGCAGAGAGATGTTTCTGTTACCAGTAAATCTCCCTCCCTGCTGTCAGTGCAGTGTATGTAAATGTGGGGAGGGGGGGGGACCCAATGTGCATACTGTGAGGTCTAACCACCCTCACCCCCTACCCACATACCGTTACCCCCCCCCCCCATCCTGGCCATGGCCCCTCCGCTTCTGCAAAACAGACACAAAAATTAAAACATACAGTACAAAGTAATGTCCCCTAACCCTTGAATCACCATAGCGGTTATTAACCGCTACAGTCATGAAGGGGTTAACCCACCCTCACCCACCACTCGGGATGCCTACATACCCTCCCACACTAACCCCCCCCCGTGAGGCCTAACCACCCAGTCAGTACCCACAAGGGAGGCCTACCCACATACCGTTGGGGAAACACCCCACCCCCAGTACCCACACTAAAAACAGTACAATGACCCACAATAAACAGCATTATATTTATTAAATACATTACCCACCCCCTGTGCCCCCCCCCATAAATACAAGATTTATCCTTTTACATACAGGGTTCATAACGCAGCCCCACGCTAGTCCCCGGTGGGCTGGCAGGGCACCTGGACAGACCTACAGTTTACCAGCAGCATTCCACATGTTCTGGAGGCCTGCTGGTGGATCCTGCCAGCACCATGGCCCTCAGGTGGTCTCCTTGGGTCACCGTGGGCCACAATTGGGTCCCCACGGTAGGCCCAAGGATGTCTGGGAGCCCCGGGTCAAACCCACAGGTGTCTGCGGGGCCTCGGGTGGTTCCCATGGGGGTCTGGGGAACTCACGGGTGCTCACTACGGGTCCGCGGTGCCCCCACAGAAGTGGGACCACACATCATCATCCCCGCACCTACGGGTCAGAGGTGCCCCCACAGAAGTGGGACCACACATCGTCATGCCCGCAGACTACGGGTCGGAGGTGCCCCCACAGAAGTGGGACCACACATCGTCATCCCCGCATGTGTCACCCATGGAACCACCAGCCTGCTACCCTTTAGGATACCCGAGGATACCCACAGGTGGTCTCCATAGGCCCCACGCAAAACCACAGAATCAAACCCTGAATGTAAAAAAAATAAACCTGGCCTATACATTCAATACATACACCCTCCCTCCCAACACCTACAGTACAATAATGTGCAAAATAACTATTATCCAGATATGGATAGTAGATTAATTGCCCATTATTAAAAACATTAACTAGCATATACAAATAAATAAAGTACTACTGACCTCATCAATACGAAGTGTCCGTTGCCAGCAAAATCCTTGTCTTGTCCACAACATAAACAGGCGGCACACTTTATCCGAGTGCGGCTCATTCCGCAAGCCGGGAAATGTCCCGGCTTGCGAGCCGCACTCCCTCAGCGTGCCGCGTATCACCGATGCGCGGTCATGCATCATCGGGTGCCTGTGCCGCCTGTACGCGTGCCCAGGGCTCCCAAAGGGAGCCCTGGTGTCGCGTGGATGTCACGACGGCGGCGGGACATTCCGGGGGACCCGGCGGACCCGGTAAGGAGAGGGGGAAGCCCCGATCGGCGGGCCTCTCCTCCGAGGCTACGGCGCGCGCCCGGCACCCTCCGGCGCGTGCCAGGTTACTGCTGCGGCCGAGAACGGGCAAATGCTCGAATAAACTCGGCCGCAGCAGTACATAGCAAATACAAAGCCAATACATTGCAATTACATTCAGATATCAATTAACCCCTTAAACACCTTATCAGATAATAACTGCAAAGGTGATTAAGAGGTTAAGTCACACAGGCCCGATACCCACCCTCACCCATGAATTTGTACTGTGGCTTCATCATGCAACTATATATATATACTGTATATATATACAGAGAGACAGAGAGAAAGAGAGAGAGAGAGATATATACAGTATATATATATATACAGTGTTCGACAAACCTATACATTTGCTCACCCCGGGCGAGTGGATTTAACCCCCGGGCGAGTAAATATTGGCCCAAGCAGCACACGTTTGGTACTAGGTGGCGAGTAGATTTTTTTGTGTGGCGAGTAGTTTTTTGGTGATTTGTCAACCACTGTATATATATATATATATATATATATATATATATATATATATATATATATACACACGTTATATACACACCCATGATAAACCAATATACAGTACAAATAAATGTAGAAGGGTTATCAAAAGCACTGTCCTACAACCAAACACTTCTCCATACATACACACTAAATTAAAATCAATTTCCTTTAATATTCATAACTGATCTCTCAATCTAAATCATCACTAAACCTCTGAAAAGCCCTTTAAACAACTTACATTCCAATATAAATGATGCCTAAATATCTATGCACCATATACATTCTGCAAATTAATCAACCAAGTAAACAAAACTCAATTAGCAATCATTATTTACATCCCTAAACAATTCACACTAGATCCCGAACAATAAAACCATTAACAAATTCACGCCTAGAGCAGAACAATTAAGCCTTTGAAAAAATATAAGTACCGACAAAAATACAACCTTTACAAACCAAGCCTATCCCTGACCTTCCTCAAACACACAATACAATACCAAGGAATACATCTATCTAATTTTAAAATACTTTAAACTCACAATAAAGCATACTGTAGAAACATACACAAAATAATTTAAAACACATCTAATCCAGCTTTTAAAACAATATAATTTCTTACCCTGTACTATACTGTATGTATATATCTCTCTAGACATATATACATACATACATACAGTGGCAAGAAATGATATACCACAAAAAAAAAAAAATACACATGTTAAAAAACCTTTTGAAAAAATTAACAAGTTAAATAAAATACATTTCTTTACTGTAGTTCACTTACTATTACTTGCCCCCACCGACTCCCGTTGCGCAGCTTACTCACGAACCAATCCACGATCAGGAACCCATAAAATAAAAAACCATAAAATAATAAACATTAAACTAAAAATCCAAACCAATCCACGGGTCTTCTATCTGTAATCAATCTTCATCTGTGTTCTTCTTTCTTCTATCTCCTTCCAGCGGGGCGGGGCGGGGTCTTCTCCCCGTCTGCAGCCATGCCCTGGTCTACTTTCTTTCCCGGAGGTCCTTCCTCCGCGGCGTCTGGCTTCAAAATGAGACGACATAGGCTTTTAAAGGCCTATGACGTCACATTTTGCGTCATGGTTCCCACGGTCCTGATTGTCCGTGAAAACCATGTGTTTTGGCCGACAAAAAAAAAAATGATGACATCAAATGATCACATGGTATGGTAGCCAATCAGAGCTTGGGAACTCCATCCCTACTCTGATTGGCTACCATACCATGTGAGGGCGGCCATGTGCCTTTTCATGACGTCATCTTAAAGGCAATTGAAGCAAAGCCATTCTGATTGGCTGTGCTTTCATTCCCTTTAAGTGACGTCATCATTTTTTTTTTGTCGGCCAAAACACATGGTTTTCACGGTCCAATCAGGACCGTGGGAACCATGACGCAAAATGTGACGTCATAGGCCTTTAAAAGCCTATGTCGTTTCATTTTGAAGCCAGACGCCGCGGAGGAAGGACCTCCGGGAAAGAAAGAAGACCAGGGCGTGGCCGCAGACGGGGAGAAGACCCCGCCCCGCCCCGCTGGAAGGAGATAGAAGAAAGAAGAACACAGATGAAGATGGATTACAGATAGAAGACCCGTGGATTGGTTTGGAATTTTAGTTTAATGTTTATTATTTTCTGGTTTATTATTTTATGGGTTCCTGATCGTGGATTGGTTCGTGAGTAAGCTGCGCAACGGGAGTCGGTGGGGGCAAGTAATGGTAAGTGAACTACAGTAAAGAAATGTATTTTATTTAACTTGTTAATTTTTTCAAAAGGTTTTTTAACAAACATGTGTATTTTTTTTTTTTGTGGTATATCATTTCTTGCCACTGTATGTATGTATGTATATATGTCTAGAGAGATATATACATACAGTACAGTACAGGGTAAGAAATTATGTTGTTTTAAAAGCTGGATTAGATGTGTTTTAAATTATTTTGTGTATGCTGCTCTGCTCTAGGCGTGAATTTGTTAATGGTTTCATTGTTCTTGATGGGAGTGTGAATTGTTTAGGGATGTAAATAATGATTGCTAATTGATTTTTGTTTACTTGCTTTGATTAATTTGCAGAATGTATACTGTATGGTGCATACTAGATATTTAGGCATCATTTATATTGGAATGTAAGTTGTTTAAATGGCTTTTCAGAGGTTTAGTGATGATTTAGATTGAGAGATCAGTTATGAATATTAAAGGAAATTGATTTTAATTTAGTGTGTATGTATGGAGAAGTGTTTGGTTGTAGGACAGTGCTTTTGATAACCCTTCTACATTTATTTGTACTGTATATTGGTTTATCATGGGTGTGTATATAACGTGTATATATATATATATATATATATATATATATATATATATATATATACTGTATATATCTCTCTCTCTCTGTCTCTCTGTATATATATACAGTATATATATATATAGTTGCATGATGAAGCCACAGTACAAATTCATGGGTGATGGGTGGGTATCGGGCCTGTGTGGCTTAACCCCTTAATCGCCTTTGCGGTTATTATCTGATAAGGTGTTTAAGGGGTTAATTGATATCTGAATGTAATTGCAATGTATTGGCTTTGTATTTGCTATGTATGTTGTGGACAAGACAAGGATTTTGCTGGCAACGGACACTTCGTATTGATGAGGTCAGTAGTACTTTATTTATTTGTATATGCTAGTATATGTATATGCTAGTTAATGTTTTTAATAATGGGCAATTAATCTATTATCCATATCTGGATAATAGTTATTTTGCACATTATTGTACTGTAGGTGTTGGGGGGAGGGTGTATGTATTGAATGTATAGGCCAGGTTTATTTTTTTTACATTCAGGGTTTGATTCCGTGGTTTTGCGTGGGGCCTATGGAGACCACCTGTGGGTATCCTCGGGTATCCTAAAGGGTAGCAGGCTGGTGGTTCCACGGGTGACACATGCGGGGATGACGATGTGTGGTCCCACTTCTGTGGGGGCACCTCCGACCCGTAGTCTGCGGGCATGACGATGTGTGGTCCCACTTCTGTGGGGGCACCTCCGACCCGTAGGTGCGGGGATGATGATGTGTGGTCCCACTTCTGTGGGGGCACCGCGGACCTGTAGTAAGCACCCGTGAGTTCCCCAGACCCCCCATGGGAACCACCCGAGGCCCCGCAGACACCTGTGGGTTTGACCCGGGGCTCCCAGACATCCTTGGGCCTACCGTGGGGACCCAATTGTGGCCCACGGTGACCCAAGGAGACCACCTGAGGGCCATGGTGCTGGCAGGATCCACCAGCAGGCCTCCAGAACCTGTGGAATGCTGCTGGTAAACTGTAGGTCTGTCCCGGTGCCCTGCCAGCCCACTGGGACTAGCGTGGGGCTGCGTTATGAACCCTGTATGTAAAAGGATAAATCTTGTATTTATGGGGGGGGCACAGGGGGTGGGTAATGTATTTAATAAATATAATGCTGTTTATTGTGGGTCATTGTACTGTTTTTAGTGTGGGTACTGGGGGTGGGGTGTTTCCCCAACGGTATGTGGGTAGGCCTCCCTTGTGGGTACTGACTGGGTGGTTAGGCCTCACGGGGGGGGGGGGTTTAGTGTGGGAGGGTATGTAGGCATCCCGAGTGGTGGGTGAGGGTGGGTTAACCCCTTCATGACTGTAGCGGTTAATAACCGCTATGGTGATTCAAGGGTTAGGGGACATTACTTTGTACTGTATGTTTTAATTTTTGTGTCTGTTTTGCAGAAGCGGAGGGGCCATGGCCAGGATGGGGGGGGGTAATGGTATGTGGGTAGGGGGTGAGGGTGGTTAGACCTCACAGTATGCACATTGGGTCCCCCCCCCTCCCCACATTTACATACACTGCACTGACAGCAGGGAGGGAGATTTACTGGTAACAGAAACATCTCTCTGCCTTCAGTGTAATCTGTTTAAAGCCCCCTCCCCCCTAATGTTTGTTTCTGTAAAATCTCTCTCCCTTCAGTGTAATCTGTTTAACAGAAACATTAGGGGGGAGGGGGCTTTTGGGCCTTTACATCTCTCTCCCTTCAGTGTAATCTGTTTAACAGAAACATTAGGGGGAGGGGGCTTTAAACAGATTACACTGAAGGAAGGGAGATACAGGGAATGTACTGTATTGTTCATCATGTACATTGCAATGCTGTGTATAAAGTATAAGGTTTTTTTACAATTAGATAGATGTAATCCTTGGTATTGTAAGGGTTAGCTTTGGTTTTAAATTGTGTTTTCTGGTTGGTACTTACAGTATATATTGATTTTGGTTTACTTGATTGGTTAAAATAGTTGACTTGTTTGGAAGTGTTTGTATTACTGGTAGAGTAGCTTGCAATTATATTGTTAACATTCATTTGCAGAATGTATATGGTGCATAGATTTTATGCATCATTTATACAATGTAAATGCAATGTACTGTGTGGATTGGAATGTTATGTTTTATATTGTAAAATCAGTTAGGATTATTAAATGGATTATTATTATTGTCTGTATAGAGAAGCGTTATCTGTAGGACAGTATGATTTTGATAACCATTCTACATGTATTTGTATATTGGTTCATCATGTGTGTATATATACTGTATACTGTATATATATATATATATATATATGTGTGTGTGTATACAATGTATATATATACACCGTATATACTGTATATGTATAGGGATTGTTATTATATATATACTGTATATATATCCAGTATATATATACAGTATATATTTATTTCTCTTCATGTATTTATTTATTTATTTAGATTTATTTATTAATTGTGGGGCTGCTGTGTGTGTATTTTTTTTATTGTGGGTAGCGGGGGTGGGTGAATGAGGTATTAGCCCCAACGGTGCTTGTTTAGGGCTTGCGGGGGGTAGCGGGAGGGCTTAACCCCTTCATGACCGTAGCGGTATTAACTGCTATGGTCGTGAAGGGGTTAAGTGCACCCGCAACCCCCCCGCAAGTCCTAAACTCACACCAAGGGCCAAATACCCCCCTCACCCATCCCCACTACACACAATAAAGCGGGCACGGTGGGTTAACCCCTTCATTGCCTTAGCGGCTATCCGCTATGGTAATGAAGCAGCATTTCTGTATTTTTAATAATATTGAGCAGGAGCAGGGGGGGGGGGGGGTCCCTGAGCATTAATTTCTGGCTCAGGGAACCCCCAGCTCACTGTACAATATTATTAAAATACAGAAATGCTGCTTCTTTACCATAGCGCATAGCCGCTAAGGTAAAGAACGAGTGTTTATTTATACTGTATACTGTATGTGTTTTATTGATACTGTACATGTGCAGAGGGTCTCCAGAGCAGAACCGCACTGGTTTCAGGTCTGGGGACCCCCTGCTCCCCGAGATACAGGCCCCTTTAGGGGGTGCCGGTATCCCTGTGCTCTGCTTGGTTTACAGGCCGCGATCACGTGGTCGGGCCCTTTAAACCAAGCAGAGGGATACCGGCACCCCCTAAAGGGGGCTGTATCTCGGGGAGCAGGGGGTTCCCAGACCTGAAACCAACGCGGTTCAGCTCCGGAGACCCCCTGCACATCTACACTATCAATAAAAATGTATTTCAAATGTATTTATTGTCATTTATTTATTTAGATTTATTTATTTCTTTTTTGGCGGCTGCTGTGTGTGTGTATTTTTTTTATTGTGGGTAGCGGGGGTGGGTGAATGGGGTATTAGCCCCAACGGTGCTTGTTTAGGGCTTGCGGGGGGGTTAGGGAGGGCTTAACCCCTTCATGACCGTAGCGGTATTAACTGCTACGGTCGTGAAGGGGTTAAGTGCACCTGCAACCCCCCTGCAAGTCCTAAACTCACACCAAGGGCCAAATACCCCCCTCACCCATCCCCACTACACACAATAAAGCGGGCACGGTGGGTTAACCCCTTCATTGCCTTAGCGGCTATCCGCTATGGTAATGAAGCAGCATTTCTGTATTTTTAATAATATTGAGCAGGAGCAGGGGGGGTCCCTGAGCATTAATTTCTGGCTCAGGGAACCCCCTGCTCACTGTACAATATTATTAAAATACAGAAATGCTGCTTCTTTACCATAGCGCATAGCCGCTAAGGTAAAGAACGAGTGTTTATTTATACTGTATACTGTATGTGTTTTATTGATAGTGTAGATGTGCAGAGGGTCTCCAGAGCAGAACCGCACTGGTTTCAGGTCTGGGGACCCCCTGCTCCCCGAGATACAGGCCCCTTTAGGGGGTGCCGGTATCCCTCTGCTCTGCTTGGTTTACAGGCCGCGATCACGTGGTCGGGCCCTTTAAACCAAGCAGAGGGATACCGTCACCCCTTAAAGGGGGCTGTATCTCGGGGAGCAGGGGGTTCCCAGACCTGAAACCAACGCGGTTCAGCTCCGGAGACCCCCTGCACATCTACACTATCAATAAAAATGTATTTCAAATTATTTTTAATGTGCAGATGTTTGCGCCTAGAGAGAGCAGCGGATCTCTCTCTGCTGCAAACACATCTCGCCCCCGCCGCCCATACAGTAGTATCATTTATGTATGTGCATATACAGTACTGTATGTGTACAGTACTGTATGTTAGGGCTTATAGGGGTTGTTGTTATACAGTATATATATATACTGTGTATATACAGTACTGTATATATATATACTGCATTACAATTCATGAATTTATGCCATCTGGTGGACACGCGAAGCATTGCAGCCTATTAAATCCTGATCATTATCATTTAACAGATCAGGCCCCCGTCAGCCAGGCATGAACCGTGGCTGGGAAGGCAAACGCAACGGGGCTTGTCAGAGGTGAGGAGCAGCGCATTCCAGGTATCTGCCAGGTACATACTGGGTATTTGCTCGAATAAAGTGTGTCGCAGCAGTAGCACCCTTTTGTGGACCTGGGCCTTAGATTGTAAACTCTCTGGAGAACCCACAGTATATACAGTGCTTTACAAAAGGTGTGTCCACACCATTTATATCCACTCCCACTCCACACACACCTTTTGTAAAGCACTGTATATACTGTGGGCTCTCCATTCATTTTTATTCACACACACACACTCTTACATCACTTGTTTCATGAACCTTTTGACACCTCTAGCCATAAAACACATCCACACCGGGGGAAGGACCAGCACAGATAACATTCCAATAGACACTGTTGTTAAGTATACCTTTTGCTTGCTTCATTCATTGTAACATCGCCGGAAGAAGAGATCAGTGTATCTCGAAAGCTCGCACAAATAAAAGCATTTCGTTAGCCACAGAACGGTATCATCTATTTATTTTTTGATTATATATATATATATATATATATATATATATATATATATATATATATATATATATATATATAGCAAATGTAAATATGCTCATTTGCATGTCTTAGGCAGGTATGCAACCCCGCCTTTCACCATTATCACCCAGCACACAGCACTTCCACTGCAGCAAGGGATTCTGGGAAATGACATGCAAATAAGCCCACAGTGCCACTTTTTGCTTCAAAAACCATTTTATACATGGTTCCCTGGTGCTGTGTGCTGGGTGATAATGGTGAAAGGCGGGGTTGCAGACCTGCCTAAGACACGCAAATGAGCATACAGTATATTTACATTTGCTATATGCTATGCTGTGGAGGGTTTTTGTCACTTTTTTTACTCACCATAACTTAACTAAGTATATATCTATATCTATGTATCTATATATCTATATATCCCTGGTGAGCACATTCACATGTCTTAGGCAGGTCTGCAAACCTGTGCCTTTCACCATTATCAATGTAAAGGGGGGTTAAGGCTGCACACCACAATATAAATAAATACATACAGTTTACCGGTGCTGCTGGTTCAAGGAAGTACCTGCCAGGCAAATTCCAATGTACACTGAGGAAAAAAGAGAGATCCAGCGCTCCACGGATTTCAAGATAAATGAATTTATTGTGCCACACGACGTTTCGACCAACAGGTCTTTTTCAAGTGATTAGGCATACTCAAACGAGGATCTACCTAGTATATATACCCTCTAACATTAATATAACAAGTGAAAAAAGTTAAATAATCACCCCAGCTGCTCCCAATCCGCTTCCCCTGATCAGTGCTACCTTCATGCATAGCCATAATAGTCCATGAGAGTCTATTTCCGGTTTTTCGGTCCACTGATCAGGGGAAGCGGATTGGGAGCAGCTGGGGTGATTATTTAACTTTTTTCACTTGTTATATTAATGTTAGAGGGTATATATACTAGGTAGATCCTCGTTTGAGTATGCCTAATCACTTGAAAAAGACCTGTTGGTTGAAACGTCGTGTGGCACAATAAATTAATTTATCTTGAAATCCGTGGAGCGCTGGATCTCTCTTTTTTCCTTTCACCATTATCACCCAGCATACAGCACTTCCACTGCAGCAAGGGATTCTGGGAAATGACATGCAAATGAGCACACAATGTGTCACCTTTTGTCTGAAAATCCATTGTTAGGCTGAGTCCATGGTGACTCAGCCCGTGCGGAGGCGCACTGAGGCTGAGGGAAAGCGTTTCCCTGGCCTTGGTTAGCGCGCCATCCGGGGGCGTGTCGGGGGGCGGCTAGTGACGTCACGGACCGACCCTGCGCTCCCATGAGCGCGAAAATTTAAAATTTTCATAAAACTTATGCTTCCGTACACTTGTGGAAGCTTAAGCGAGCCCCTGCTAAAGCCGCTCTCATTGCGGCTGCAAGGGCTCACTGCCGAGCAGCAGCGCACCTCAGCACGGGTCAGCGCATAAGCACTGACCATGCCCGAGGCCTTAGGCCTCGGCCATGTTAACTGCTTGCTTGGTGAAGCGTGCTGACGCCCGCTCCCGCTCAGTACTGAGCCCCTACAGCCGCAATTAGAGCTTGCAAGCGTGCGGAAGCGTAAGTCTTAGCAGATTTTAAAATTCCCCCGCTTGCCAGCGCGACAGGCCGGTCACGTGAGCGTTTCGCCCAATGAGGGCGAACCAGCTCCGTGACGTCCCCAGCCCGCCCCCTGACGGCGCACAGGGCAAGCAACCGCAAGGCCAGGGAAAGCACCCGCTTCCCTGCGCCTCAGCGCGCCTCAGCACGCAAGCGAAGAGCCTGGACGAGGCCTTACATAGAGCCCATATAAGCTAATGTTTGCTGTTCACACAGCTTTAAAAACACAGCATGGGAATCAGATACAAAGCCAGAGAAAACATTCACAGACATGTTTCAACCTTAATGGGTATCATCAGTGTGTAGTTGGTTGTACTGCTGGCTTCGCATTTTCAAGACTGTAGGGTTTACCATCACGTTTTAAGTTATGGTGGGTGAAAAAGGCAACAAGAAACCTCCACCGTATTGCATATAGCAAATAAAAATATCACTTGTGAGCACATTCACATGTCTTAGGCAGGTCTGCAAGCCTGCCTTTCACCATTATCACCCAGCATACAACGCTTCCACTGCAGCAAGGGATTCTGGGAAATGACATGCAAATGAGCACACAATGTGTCACCTTTTTGTCTGAAAATCCATTGTTACATGGAGCCCATATAAGCTAATGCTTGCTGTCCACACAGCTTTAAAAGCACAGCATGGGAATCAGATGCAAAGCCAGAGAAACCATTTACAGACATGTTTCAACTTTGCATACATATATATAATTTTTTGCAAACAAGATGCCGTGCAAGACATTTAAAACCTTATAATGGAAAGTCTTGGGTCATTTTCTTTTTGCTTCACATCATTATAAGATTTAAAAAAAATAAGACTGACCCAGGGATACAGTGCAAAAGCAGTTCGAACAAGATATTTTATGGCATACAGTAGCACACTATGGCTTTAGGAATGCCTGAAGCAACTAACCTAAAAATAGCTGTAAATCAGGATTGGTCAGCATGTCCGGAATGATAGTTAAAACCATCTGCTAGAAGAGTTGTCTCACAGTAGTGCAGGCCACTTTCCATTTATTCTCTAGGTTCTGTGAGCCCCTCCTATTTCACACTAGCAGCCTGCCCATCACTGACCAACCTACAATGCTACCCCCAACTGGGTAGCCCAGGCTTGATGGGTTCTACCAACCATTGTGATTGTAGGTCATATCACATATATTTAGCAGATGTTAGAAGGAAGAAACTATTGTATCACAATGAAAAAGGTGACACCTTATTATACCAACATGAAAAGTGGGAAAATGTCTGCACACAAAAAATCTATAGAAGTATCAAGCAACCAGAAGGTATTTTTCTAGTGCTTGGACATACATGATAGATATGCCACAGTATCTACCCATATATGGGCAAAAGAAAAAGGATGTATGAAACACAGACATAAACAAGAAATTACTATGGAAGTGGGGTTTACTCAAGTTATATTAACACAAAACAGAGCAGGATAATAACGTTTCAGGGCAACCGCTCCTTCGTCAGATCCCCTCAACAAAGAAGCTGTGAATATCAGGGTAATCGCCATGCATTGGGAGGGAGGGCGAGATGCTATTGCTGGATGGCATTCCTTCCTAGAACAAATGAGGTTTGCAGAGAATAGATTTCTGCAAACTCGGTTGTGTCCCTCTAGGAGGTTTGCCACCCACTAGCAGCTACAGATGTAGCGAACGTTAATTGCAACCAGTGGCACTCCTGCAAGTGAAATGGTGCATTAGCCCAGTCCCCTTCTCATGAGTAGCTGATTCAAAACATTGGGCACATTGTGTATGTCCCTATGCATGGGTTGCAATAATGTTGGTTACATTTGTCGTTTGAGACTAGCCCTCTCCTGGCACAGTAGTTGCTATTATAAACAGTTGTTTGTCAGGCTCAGAGGGTTTCCAGTACTGTTTAACAGGAGAGGAGAACCACCAACCGTAGCTGCCTTCATGATAATGGGTAACGAGACCGCGTTTGATACAGCTTTTGATGTATCTGATCCACTGATGGAATGTCTGTTAAACAAGGAGATTTCAATACCTGCACTTTTCATAGCAGATAATATTCCTTACGGTATTCACTGTATGGTGGATGGGTCAATTAGCAATGGTGGTACATCAGCCCTGTGTGAACTGCTGTGCTGTAAATAGGTAGACAAAGACTGAACTGCATAAAAAGAGAGATCTTCAATATCTGTACTCAAATCAAATTCCACTGGCACATTAAGTTGTAAGTATTTAAGTTGTTAGATTTTGTTCTTCTCAGAAGAAAAACATTAAATTATTCTGGTGTCCAAGCCAAACAAGTTTTGGATATGTGTCAGCGAAAGTCAGCACTATGATACGCGCAAGCTTGATGGGGCAATATCTGAGTTCCCCTGTACCATTCTTTATTGTTGATATTCAAGATAATATAAAATCTAAATCCTAGGTAGTGGAATAGCAGCATGTGATCAGCCTGACGAAGGAGGCTCATTTAATTAATCATTTCGAAAACTATTCAAGGAACTATTTTCTTTAAATACAAATACTTCTAAAGAAGAAAAAATAAGCTGTTTACAAAGAAAATCACAAACAGGCTGTACTGCAGGATATTAAATAAAGTCATTACACACTCAAAAAAATATTATTTCGGAGGCGCATGCGCGACGGCAGAGTAAATGGAGGGATAAGTGAATGGCTCCGTCCCCACCGGCGCTCTAAGCTAGCTTAATCAGTGATAAAAACGACTAAAACAGTGACAAGAACGGTTCCGGTAATCGGAACAACCAAGGATGCCCACAAGGTCACAGACAAAGCGAGGTGCCCCTGTATTAACGGATTCTTTCAAAAGAAGCGAAATGGCGGGAGCGGGGAACCTGGGGACACCCAAAGGCACGGAAGGCTCGGACTCAGAAAGTGACAGATCGGTCACCAGGGGGGATGGGAGAGACCAAGAGCTGGTCAGGCGCAGCGACTTAAAAGAGTTCTGCGCAGAAATGAAAACTTTCTTCCAAAAGGAGTTATGGGAATTGAGAAAAGATATCGATAGCCTGGGTAGAAGAAAAAACACCCTAGAAACAAAACTAGATTCAATCATAAAGGCCCTACAAAAAACAGATAAAACCACAGCGCATTTGAAAGCTATGATCTGGGAGCTGGCGGATAAGCAGGAAGATTCCGAAAAACGAGATCGAAGGAATAATATTCGGTTAAGAGGGGTGCCAGGACCTACACGGATCCAGAGGAATTCGCCACAAAATGGCTGTTACACATGATGCCGGATAAATCAGAAGCAGACTTCCATTTTGATCGTTGTCACAGAGTGACTCTAAGCCACAACAGGGGGACCCCCCTAGAGACATAATAATTAGATTTCACTTTTTTCAAATAAAGGACTATATTTGCCAAATTACCAGAGCCACCAAAAATCTAGAATTTGAGGGAGTAAAACTGCAGGTGTATCAAGATATTTCCCCCATTACCCTATCAAAGAGAAGGAGTTTGCTGCTGATCACGAAGGCCCTCCGAGATAAAGTGCTGCATTACAGATGGCTATTCCCCTTTGGATTGATGGTCCTAAGAAACGGGGTTGCGATCACTATGAGAAACGTGGAGGAAGGACAGACATTTCTTTAAAAATTGTGCCTCACCTCGGCCCCCCCCCCCCTCCCAGTCCTACTCACTGTGATCGGGAGGAAGATCCGGCTCCTGAGACTTTGTGGCAGCAAGTGGGAGCTGCAGGGCGCGAAAGGAAGCTATAAGGCGCTGATTGGTGGCAATTAAGCACTTAAAGGGGACTTACCGGGTTTCACAGTTGGGAGAAGTTGAAAGCGCCCCAAGTTCTACATAGACACGACACCTAGCGGTCAGTAGAAGAAGGACGGCCATAATGATCAAGCACCTATCTTGGACTCGGGAAGGTTGGGCAGATGAAGCGGCCATGTTGGAAGCTGGCAGAGAGAGGTGGAGCAATGTGAGACCCCAGAAGGACCAGACTCACACCTCTTTATTCCACCCTCACGCAGACCAATATCAACCCCCCAGTTCCAAAATATTTTTTTTCTCACTCACCCCCAAAGCCCATAGTACTTTTGACACCCCCGGGCACAGACCTCCTCCTCCCCCTTGGGCCCGCGGCTTCTTCCCCTCTTCACCCCCCCCCCCCCCCGGCTCGTGCCTCCTGCTGCCCCTTCTGGGCCCGTACCTCCCTTGTCCCAGCCCCATTCCTTCAGGGGAGATAAACAACAGTGGAGTCGGAGGAAGTCATCCTGGAGAAAGAATGGAGAAGCAAGTGACATGCGGCAGGCGAGAATGAGGGACTACGTGGTCGGGCGGGGGGGGGAGGGGGCTGGCAAGGGGGCGGGGGTGGAGGGGATGAGCCCGCGGAGAAAGAATACACAAGAGAAGCTGAGGAGGTGACATGGTTGGGACACGGGGGAGGCCCAAGGGAAAAGGAGGGGGGGGGTGGGTGCGGTGGGTGCGGCGGCTGCCGATCCGGGCATCCCTTAAGCGAGGCCCCAATACGGCCCGGAATGAGAGGAAATGAGTGAGACAAGGGACTTAAATATACAGCCGCAGAGGAGGGGGTACACAGAGATATGGGGGGGGTTTGAGCTCCGGAGGACAGGGCAGAGCTGTGAAAAGGACTCTGGCCCACACAGACAGAGGAGGGGGGATATAGAGGTAGTACAGACAGGGGAGGTATAAGGTGACCCATAAGTGAAACGGCCTCAGTCATGCACACAGGTCCCTCAGCAGGTGGGGAAATAAATGACTGCCCCTGGAACATAGTGAGAAAAGAGATGCCGTAATAAGGCATGGAAGTTAACTAGTAGCATAAGTAGAGAAATCGAAGAGTAAAAGAAAGTCCCATTGCCTACCTAATTGGTCATAGGGGGGTGGGGTTGGTTGGGGGGGACCTGAAGACGGTGGGTGAGGTTTAGTGTACAGAACGGTTATGTACTGCACCGACACACTTTATTCGAGCAAATACCCAGTATGTACCTGGCAGATACCTGGAATGCGCCGCTCCTCACCTCTGACAAGCCCCGTTGCGTTTGCCTTCCCAGCCTGGGTTCATGCCTGGCTGACGGGCGGCTGATCTGTTAAATGATAATGATTAGGATTTAATAGGCTGCAATGCTTCGCGTGTCTACCAGATGGCATAAATTCATGAATTGTAATGCAGTATATATATATATACTGTGCAGTATTGCAGCCAGCGGGAATAAAATGCTTCAATCCCTGCTTGGAAAATACCTCAATGCACTCGGGCAGAAAACAGTCACAAACCTCAATACACCCGGGTATACCCGAATTCGTGGGACTAGCCGAGCTCGAATAAAGTGTGTCGCCAGTGTAGGATAGCCTAGTATTGGAGCCCAGATACAGCAGAGGATCTGGATAAATCCTATACATGTGAGGGAGAGAGGAGAGCCAGCAAAGAGAAATAAGGGAGGTGCCCTAATAGACAGGAGGATCCGAGGGGCCCAATTCAATCTAGCTAGGGAATTAATGTGTCCATCTGAAAACTCAACTAGGCCATTATGTTGATGTGTTCCTAAATTATTCCTATGTTAATCGCTAGAGTATATATATTTAACCCCCATGTGTTCCGAGGTGCCGGAAATGGGACCACTTCGGACGGTTGCCTGCGCCTCAAGACCAGTACCATGGAATTTACCCAGGTACACATTCAAGTCCTTGGGGGTGCTGAACTTCGGATGACGCCGGGACATAGGCGGCCTCCCTGGGAGACCCCAGAATTCAGACATAGCCTAAAGGCAAAAGACCCAGCGCTGACTTAGGTCAGAGCTTCCCAGTTATTCCCCCTCCTTTCCTCTCCATCCTCCCGGGGGAGGGGGGGCGGGAGGGGGGGGACGACCCTCCTCTAAACAAGTCAGCAAAGTCCACATCACGGGAGACAAGAGAGCAATAATTGAGTTATGCTTTGCAATTGATCTCCAAGGGCGCAAAGAGATCTACAAAGATTTGGCATAGGTTAGGCGGGAAAATATGAAATGTTAGCGAACATAATATCTCACAATGTGAAAGGTTTAAATAGTCCGGGTAAGAGGAAAGTTGCATTCACAGACTACAGAAGAAAACAGGCTGATACATGGTTAAACATTATAGACATTATAGAGCAGTCCAGACTCATCCTTTGACGCTAGCCACTGTACAGTATATGCGCCATGTGCACACGATCCCTCCTTCTTTAAGACATTCTTCCACACTTTAAATAGAATAGCAAAAGGCACTGTCATCTTAGCAGGAGACTTTAACATAACACTTAATCTAGGAATGGATAGATCTGGCCTTAGTAGGCCCAATAGTAGAGGCACATTTGCCCTCATGGCAGGGCTGAAAGATAACCAACATGTAGATATGGAGAAAGCTTCACCCACTTGAGAATACACCTTCTATTCCCACCCTCATAGACTGGTTCCAAAGATCTCCCAAGCTGGGATCCATGATATTTCATGGTCAGATCATGCACCGATAGAGCCAAGGTGTACCCAAAGCTTTCTAGACAGACCTGGAGCAAATTGGAAACTAAACGAATCACTACTAAAAATTCCCGAAGGAGAAAAACAAATAGGGAAGGAAATAGATACATTTTTAAAACTAAACAATGGTAGTGTTAGCTCCCAGTCCATAATGTGGGAAGCCCATAAGGCGACCCTGAGAGGCACTCTGATTGGCATAGCGGCAAGAAGAAGAAGGTAAAGAGACGCAAAAATAGTTACTTTAAGGTCTAAATTAAGAGAATTAACGGATTCGCACAAGCGGAATGCTAACCCTGAGATCCTTAGAGAATTGAAACATACCAAAATTGAATTAAATCTTCTCTTGGCCTCCCAGGCAGACAATACATTGAATTGGTCAAAAAGTAAGTTTTATGAAAAAGCTAACAAGCCATATACCATTCTAGCTAACAAATTACAGAACAAATTACCAAATAATACATTTCAGGCGATCCGATTAAAATCGGGAGCCACTACAGCCAATCCCAAATCTATAGTGGAGGAATTTAGGAGATTTTATGAGGATCTCTATAATGAAGAAAAAGTGGCACACAATGATAGAACTAAAAGAGCACTAAAGGATTTCCTGAAAAGCTCAAAACAACCGAGGCTGAATGGTTTGGAGAGGGAAATAATGGGGTTTAATTTTACTATGGAAAAACTTGTACAGGTAATAAGAGAACCTGATGTCTTCGAAGGCCCCGGGACCAGATGGTTACGCGAATCTTTATTATAAAAAATATATCAAACTGCTGGTCCCATGTCTACGCCGGATGTTTAATGCGATACTTGAGGGAGCCCCATTCCCGGAACAGATACTCCAAGCGTCCATCTCGATAAAATACAAATCAGGAAAAGATCCATTAGACTGCAAAAGTTATAGACCAATCTCTCTAATTAACACAGACATCAAAATCTACGCTAAATTGTTGGCCAATAGATTAAGTCACATCCTGCCTAGACTCATACATCTAGATAAAGTCGGATTTATTAAGGATCGCCAGGCAGCTGACAACACACAGCGAATCGTTGAGCTGTTAGAAATAGCCAATACAAAAAAGATACAAGCTATGATGTTGAGTCTAGATGCAGAAAAAGCTTTTGACAGGATTGACTGGCCTTACCTAGAAGCCACGCTTGGAGTTTTTGGATTCGGAGAAAGGGTAAGCAAGGCCATCATGGCATTATATTCTGGGTCCGGCAGCTAGAGTAATCCATCAGGGCTTCCAATCTGATATCTTTAAGATCAAAAGTGGCCCAAGACAGGGTTGCCCCCTCTCGCCTCTCTTGTTCGCCTTGTGTATGGAACCCTTAGCAGCCCAGATACGGAATAGTCCGGATATTTCGGGAATGGAAGTTAATAAACAAAATTATAAGGTAGCCCTGTACGTCAATGATGTGTTTCTTACCATCTCTAAGCCCCTTACCTCTATGCCGAACCTATTTGTCTTGTTAGGAAAATGTAATAAAGTCTCAGGATTTAGGATTAATCAATCTAAGTCCGAGGCACTGAACATCAACCTCCTAAAGGAAACAGAGAAATTGATTGAGATCAATTTTAATTGGCAACACAAAAGTATTAAATATCTGGGGGTCCACATACAGCTAAACCCCGTTATAGCGCGGTCCTCGGTGGCCACCCGATCCGACCGCGCTAGACCCGGGGTCGCGCTAATTTTTTAAAAAATGGCCACCGCGCGCCTGATCGGGAGGGAGTGAGGAGGGAAGGAGGAAGAGGTGGCCGGAAGCCCTACACGTCCCCTAGCAACGGCGAGTCCAGCCACAACCTGCACCTTACCTCCCACCACTGGCATCCATTTCCTCCCCCTCCCAGGCCCCCACACCTACCGGCCCTCCGTGGCATAGCCCACGCGGCCCTCCGAGTCCCAGCCTGCTCCTCACTCACTCCTCCCGACACCGTCCCCTCCTCCCGACACCCCCCCTCCTCCTGATGCCAGCTTCGCTCCGATCTCAGCAGCCGACACCAATGGTAGGGAGGGGGAGTGAGAGGTGTGGTGTAGTGTGCTGTGAGTGCTGTGAGAGTGTGCTGTGTGCTGTGAGTGTGCTGTGAGAGTGTGCTGTGAGTGCTGTGTGAGCTGAGTGCTGTGAGAGTGTGCTGTGAGTGCTGTGTGCTGTAAGAGCTGTGAGCTGAGAGTGTGCTGTGAGAGTGTGTGCTGTGAGCAATGTGCAGAGAGTGTGTGCAGTGAGAGTGTGTGCAGTGAGAGTGTGTGCAGTGGTGCAGTGAGAGTGTGTGCAGTGGTGCAGTGAGAGTGTGTGCAGTGAGTGTGTGCAGTGAGAGTGTGTGCAGTGACAGTGTGTGCAGTGAGTGTGTGTGCAGTGTGTGCAGTGTAGAGTGTGTGCAGTGTAGAGTGTGTGCAGTGAGTGTGTGTGCAGTGAGAGTGTGTGCAGTGAGAGTGTGTGCATTGAGAGTGTGTGCAGTGGTGCAGTGAGAGTGTGTGCAGTGTAGTGCAGTGTAGAGTGTGTGCAGTGTAGAGTGTGTGCAGTGAGTGTGTGCAGTGAGAGTGTGTGCAGTGAGAGTGTGTGCAGTGAGAGTGTGTGCAGTGAGTGCTGGGAGTGTGTGCAGTGTGCAGTGTGCAGTGAGAGTGTGTGCAGTGTGCAGTGAGAGTGTGTGCAGTGAGAGTGTGTGCAGTGAGTAAAAAAAAATTTTTTTTTAAACGGGAGCCACGTGAAAATCGCGTTATAACCGAATTCGCGTTATAACGGGTCGCGCTATAACGGGGTTCAGCTGTACCAAGAGAATATAAGAACGTGTACGCGGCCAACTACCCCAAACTTATTCAAACTCTAAAAGAGGATATTCGGAAGTGGTCGGTACATCGAATCTCATGGTTAGGTAAAATATACAGTATAGTATCAAAATGAATCTCCTCCCACGTATCTTATATTTATTTCAGACACTACCGGTGCCACTGAGACTGAAGGATATTCTCTTGCTTCGGTCTGCGATCTCCAAATTTATTTGGGGAGGTAAGAAATCAAGAGTAAAGGGGAAAATTTTAACAAAGACTGCATTGGCAGGGAGGCTGGCGGTACCTTGCTTGTTGTCCTACTATAAAGATGCACAATTAAGTAAAATCTCCCAATGGCAGACAAACCCAGCATTGAAAAGATGGGTGGCATTGGAGAGTGCAGTTTGCTCCCCATTGGAGTTAAACAATCTAATCTGGATCCCCAAATTAGCACGTAGAGTAATGGAAAGTCCCCTATCCTCAATGGCCAATTCGCTGTCAGTTTGGGAGGCTACTAGCTTTAAATGCGGTCTGACCACAAGAAGCTCATTGATTACCCCTTTATGGAGCAGTCCGGACTTTGTTCCAGGTATGAATAGCAATGATTTTTTAATTAGGAAACATAAAGGCTTTATGAAATTTAGAGATCTGGAAGGGAATAAAGGTATTAAAACATTTGACCAAATTAGATCAGACAAAGATATCCCCCATTCTGAACTCTTTAGATACCTTCAAATCAGAGCATGGTATGAAAAACACTCCCCCCACCCTCAATTGACCACATTTGAAAAGCTCTGTCTAACTGAGACCGACACTAGTGGACTTACATCACAGATGTACAAGGAAGTAATCGGTTCTGGAGATGAGGTGAGGCAGAAACTGACCTATATGACCCAATGGGAGGGTGACCTGGGAGAAGTTCTGGAAGAGAAAGAATGGACAAACATAGTCACAGCAGTGACTAAAAGCTCGATATGTGTTACATTGAGGAAGAACGCATATAAAGTATTAATGAGGTGGTACCTCACCCCGCTAAAATTATCTAGATTTGTACCAGGATACTCCCCGCTGTGTCCGTGACAGTGTGGAGAATCCGCTGACCTGTTACATATGCTGTGGTCTTGCCCGAGGTTGGTTCCTTTATGGAGTAAAATTAGAGATTGGCTACAGAGGATTCTGGACCTCACAATTCCACTGGACCCGAACAGACCAATGCCGGGCCTGCCCAAAGCAAATAATAAACGGTTTGCTCATTTTGCAACGGCAACGAGATCACAGCATTATGGAAACAAACCGAAATTCCAATAATTACAAAGATCAGAATTTTATTTCTCTGCCAGATGGCAAAATTAACAAGTTTAGTTAATGACACTAGTGTAAATTTACTAAAAGTCTGGACGCCCTGGCTGGCCCAGACAGACATCCCAGGGGTAGAGGTGAACACAGTATGGCTATGATTAAGACAAATGATTTATCCTTCGATGAAACGGCATCATGGAGAAAACAGCGAGAAGATCGAGCGGACCTAGGAGAGAGGATGGACTCAAGTCCACCCGTGTCACGTGGAGAAACACGACTGATCCGGAGCGTGTCAAACAGGGACCCGGTAGAATACATGGTGAAGGATAGAGGAGAGGATCATTGAACCATTTTCAGCCGAAATTCCCCATTGAAGTATTTGGAGAATTGTGGCTGAAAATGGCCCGATCGTCTGCTTCCGAGTATATACTATAGAAACTACAAGGTACCCAAGATTCAGTAAAGGGTGCAAAGCTTTAGCACGTCGTAACTGCCATTAAATTGCATAAAAGTTAGTAATTCTTTTTGAAGTTTCCTTCAGACTTAAAATGGCTGAAAAAATGGTTGGTAATTGATATAAGAAACATTTATAATATGTAATTTTGGGGGATGAACTGCACCTTAAAAGTGTCTGGCAGTTTAAGCATCTGTTCAGTTTGCTTTTCGCAACAGGGACTGTCATAGGAGACCAGGACATTTTACAAATGTATACCGGGATCATTCACTAGGCAAAAACAGAGTAGTAGAACAAAATGACGTTTATTCGGGTAAACCAGTGTACACACAATGAATACACAAAATACAGTCAAAATACAGCCAAAATACACACTTACAGGGGGTCTGAACTAGACTCAAATAGGTGCAGGGCGCCTGCTTCGGAAGGCTTACCCTGACCGGAAATATCCACCGGGCTTCCTGGTCCTCTGGCTTTTGGCTAAAATCCTTAGCCACAACCGCTACGTTGCAAATTGAGAACTTGGACCTCACGTCTGACTTAGTCTCAGCTAATTCACACGAACATAGTGACTCATCGCTCACCTAATAGTATTGGGTAAACTACTTGAACTAGTGGCCACCAGGGGTCACGATAAACCCTATAACATTGCACTCTGAAGTTACAACATCCAGTTACAGATACTCGTGTATCTCGTGACCAGGGGAGGTGGTATACCTCAAAGGAGTAAGTGACTCCTCCCCCTGAAGAAGCGTGCCTGAAGCACGTGAAACGTACGTCGGGGCATGGTGACGTCAGACGTATGACTAACACCAGGAAGAGACAGTCTGTGTATGTGGGGTCTGAAGATAAGGTAGTATAGTGCTGGACATAGAAATTTACTTGGTTCCTCTCCCTGACCATACCTACGCGGATACTAAGGTAATAATGCTATTAGTGCCACACTAACGCGACCTGTAGGTAACGTGGCCATTTTGTGAGACTTACTCCTTTGAGGTATACCACCTCCCCTGGTCACGAGATACACGAGTATCTGTACGGATATCCATTAGTGATTTATGTATATGATCTTTGATATAATGAATTTTTTGGATCCCTCCTTTGGTCCTATTAAATATACAATATCCATTCATTTCACGACGTCTGTAACTGGATGTTATAACTTCAGAGTGCAATGTTATAGGGCTTGTAGTGACCCCTAGTGGCCACTAGTTCAAGTACTTTTTAGCCTCAGCTAGGCAGGCTTTCTTAGCTCCAAAAATGAAGCCGGTTACTCGGTTATCCGTAACAGAGCAAATTTGAAAAGCCCGCATTTGCATCACCGGCCCAAGTCACAGCATGGTCTGGTTCTTTGACTGGGGCATCTCCTTACATACACTCCGCTAAGCTATCCTTAGCATGGATGTAGGAGGAGCGACCAATCAGAGCGTGGGAACCCTATCACACTAGCCAATAAACAGAGCTCATCTCTTAGCTGACGTCAGAAGAGGAGGCGTGCCAAGCTAGCTCAAAAAGCCGGGTGGGCCGGAAATATTTATTAGCTAATGGGAAATGCACCTACGAGCTGTACCTCCCCCGGCTAACTCATTGCCACCCGCTGTGCAGGCTCCGCAAAGTCTGGGAGACTCAAAAGGTGTCCCCACACGGTCAATCACCCTTCCTCGCCCACCAAACTGTTTTCTCATCTCAGGACATGCTCTCCTATTTGAACTACGGACTCTATGTAGACATGCTGGCGCCTAGGTAGATGCCCGGGCTGACTTCATAGAGACTTATACACATAGTATGAAACATTAGAACATACAGATGCAGCGGCCATAATTTTAGCACATCACGTGTACTTTATTAAAGTATGGACTTTGGGAAACCCTATACTTATAAGGAAAAGGTGTCTGGGATATCTGGGCACAAAAAACAGGAGTCTGGGGACACTGGGTAGCCCCGGGGTAATTCAACCCGTGTACCAGCAAATCATGCCTGCTCGCCGGGGAGAATTAGGAGACTACCGGTAACTTTGGCCCCCGAACTCCTGCAAACAAAATAATTGCATTTCTACCCAAATATTCCATCTCAAACATACAAAGTTTCATGTTTCTGGGGCAAAGGGAACATATAAAGTGGAAAATCAGGGGACACTAACTTTTACAGCCTGGCTTATGGTGCTATGTAGCTGCCAGGAACCCACAGTTCTAAGGGGTAACCAGATGGGCTTAACATTTATTGTATAGCCTGGCTAACCCGAGCCGTTACAGGGTCCTACAGTGTGTTGACTTAATTTGAAGACCTAATGATCTCCCATCCGGTCCAGGATTAAAAATTGGAAGAATTGAGCCAAGCCGACGTTATAAATCAATTCTACTAAAGCCAATCAAAATTCATGTCGACAGTGTTCTTGGGTAAGGTGGCATTTTAATGGTTCCACCCACAGATATAAATTATATTGAACAAAGAATTCAATCTAATTCATAGTCTTCGCTGTATTAATCACAGCAGTGTAGATTTGTTATACTGTAGGTTGTTCTAACTTTCTCTGGACCAGAACTATGGAGAGTTCTTAAACCTATTTAAAAGCTACATATATAAAGATTTGCTTTGTTTTTGGTCTATGTGATTAAAAAAAATATATATATCACACCAAAAAAAAGGGTTTTCTGAAAGCATACCATTTCTCATGTAAATAAACCGCTCTAAAGCTCTATATACTATATTTACATCGATAAGGAGCTCATGTTGGTCAGCTAAAATGTCGCAACCTACAGTACAGCAAAATTTGCTTAAAAATCTTTTTGCTGACCTGGTCTTTAGAGATGTGAAGTCCGAAATGGAAACCTCTTCCCTAGAATCATTTGAGGAATGACTATTACAAACTATTGAAGGAATTCCTAAATCCATTCAGGAAGGAGAATGTTCCACTGAAGAAACACTTCTCTAAAGAACTCCTATGTTTGTCCGATACATGGCATCTTCACCTTATATGTTGTATCTATAATAATTTCAATTTCATGAATACAAAACTCTAGTTTTCAGTTATTTGAACCTTTAATCATTTAGGCTAAAATAGAAAGAGTACCAGCACTACTCACGGAAACCAATGACAGGCCAAAAAGAAGAATTAAGTGCGTATTCCATAAAAATCTGAATTATTTATTGGTCATATTAAAAAAGAGCAAAGGTGCCACCCCGCCAACACGTTTCACGCCGAAGCGTTTTATCAAGGTTTCACATGCTTTGGCGTGAAACGCATTGGTGGGGCGGCACATTCGCTCTTTTTTCATATGACCAATAAATAATTCATATTTTTATGGAATACGCACTTTCTTCTTCTTTTTGGCCTGCCATTGGTTTCTGTGAATAGTGCTCTGTTACTCTTTCTATTTTTGTCTTCATTCCCACAACGGAAGCACACCAAGAACCTTTGGAGCAAGGGAAATTCGTTTGGACGCTGCACTACAGAAGTGAGTCCATTTTGATAGCGATATCCCATTCAGTGGATGGACTGAGGTATGAATTGAGTGACTCTATATGCTGCTGTTTTTGGACTGACTATATAAAATTACTTTCACACTCACAGATTGGTAACTTCCCCATCTAGTATGCTACACCATCTACCTGTCCATAGCTCTACTATTTCATTCAAAGGTTTGCCAAACATGAACACTGTTCTTGTATATTTCTAGATGTGTCTGTCTACTTGTCTTTAGCAGCACGCAAGTTTCTAATTATCATTTAGGCAAGTCACATTTTCAAAAATTCACTTTAAAAAGCAATTCTGCTCAAAAATATTTATTTCTAAGTAAAACAATACATAGAGTGCAAATGACAATACTCACACCATCAAAACTTAAAAATATATAATCTAAATTCAGATGCCATTTTGTAGGTATCTAAATATTTTTTTAATTAAACATTTTTAACCAAAATGCTACGCATTTCATAAATAAACTACACATCTAGATAAAATCTCTTATAAAACTATTGATAATTTTCAGCAAATCATTCTCTGTTCACATTTTTATGTGCATCGTAATCAAAATGATTGGTCACAAAAACACAAAATACACAATCAAATTTAATTCTAACAAGACACTGAAACCCACTACCTAAATTAATACAATAACTACACTCCAGTGAAAAGTCATTCAAGAAAAAGAATGCACTGAGACAAATATTTAATAAACAGAACTGTTCCTTTAGACACCTTACAGCACCAGAACACACCAATTCAATGGTCCAGAAGAGGTCTTGTGGAATAGCCCCCCTTAGTAAATATGGGCCAGCCTGTACATGAATTGAACAGATAAATAATATTTGATTCAAGCTGCCTTAAAACCCAGTCCGCAGCAAAATGGCAAAAAGGCTCCTCAACAACAGTGGCCAGTCTTATGTACCGTTTGCTAGAAACAAGTACATTTGACTCGGTGCCTCCTGAGAAACAACATAAACAAAAATAATTTGATCACCGGAGCAATTAGCAAAACACAGCAATATGCGGTGTGTAACTCTTAAAACTATCTTATTTAATCATGCACGATCTTATTTTGTTTCACATTGCTTTTTAAACAAATGTGTTACAGTTTGTGATTTAATAGTGAGTGGTGGTAAATAATTTTCAATCTAACAGTTTTTCTACACAACAGTGTTATCTTTGGCTCAATCTTTTTTAGTCTGTCGCTTTCTTGTACTTTCGCTCGGCTCTTCACTGCTTTTCTCTACTGGTTGCTTGGAAGCCGGTCCTTCGACACCTTGAGAAGCCATGGCTTCTTCCTTTGCGTCCGTCAGTGCCCGCGGCCTGCTGAACAGCATTCGACCCAGTGTGGCCTCAATAGGTTGGAATGGAGATGCTGTGGAACGCGTCAGCATCATTGTAACCTAATCACATGGAACAGAATAAGAAGAACATTCAGTTATGCCCAAGAAGAGCAAGAGAACCATTCAGGGATATTTAGCTTGCTGCTTTAAAATTAAAAACGTTCAAGCTTTGCTAATACACATCCTTATGAGATACAAATGATCACCTACAAATGCCATGACTACAAATTAAATCTACTTGCATGAATAATCCTCACAAAGTGCTTATTACTTCAGTTGTGTTGCATCGTGACAGATCACATGGTGACTTGCTCCAGCTAGTTTGTTTTATTTTTTTTTTCATTTGCAATTATAATTTATAATTGCAGAAGAGGACAAAAATATGTATAGTGCATTACATTTATTCACACAAATGACTCAAAACATGTATATTTAAACTTCATAGCATAATATTGTACATCTTTAAAAAAAAGTTATAATTAGTAAGGTACTACGTGACTTAATTTAAAAAAAAAAAATCTTTGTCGAGACCAGATTCTTTAGTACACATTGGATAGCAGAACAGACTGTTTTTGTATACCTGACCGACCGTCAAACCCTTTGTACCTTACTGGTATACAAAAGTTTCATTTCAGACAGAAACCATGCTATATATAGCCTAGAGAAAAATGTGTCCAGTAAATGTAATTTATAATTGATGACTAATGTATTATATTTAGCATATTCACTGAAATAGCTACATATTTGCATAACTATTTTTGAGTGGGAAAGTCATATCAATCAAGTATTTCCAATCTGTGCCTTACAGTACCTATACCAGTCACTTGACCAAGCAGGAGTGGTGGGAGGGAGCAGAGCACTTTGCATACAATGCCATCGCATACAATGGAGAAGATACAGCAAGTGAAAACCTCCCCATGTTTTTACTCATTATTTACCACTTCCTGCTTTTTCTGACACTCCCCTTTGTGTACACAGACAACTTTAACCCCTTACATGCTATAGAGTTGGATGTAGCACTGCTAGGAAAACTGGACAGCTTTTTCACAGAGGTTTGTGTCAAAACGTTGCCACCGTAACATTACAAAAAAATGTATACAAATGGAAGTATTTCATTCTTGTGTCATACATTGAGCAGCTGTACAACATAAAAAAAGGCCAGCTAGATGCAAATTATGCCTTTTTTTAAATCAATGAAGAAGCCAAAGTTCCTAGTTGTATTAATGCATTAAGGGAGGAACTTCATAAGAAAAGTCTCCTATATCCCCATGTACTTAGAGAGTTTTAGTGCTCACACCTTGAGCCAAGCATGTGTTGTAGTAAATAGGAAAATGCATAGCGCGTGTATCACATTTAGACTAGTAAATGCAGATTTAAATGGATTTTGTGACATACAGTATAATGCTAATGAATGTAATGAGAGCACAAGGCATATTATTAAATAGGTTGTATTTTCAATGTTAGTAAATCAAACAGACTACATAGGTGTGTGTGTATGTGTTGGTGTACTTCTCCTTAAACAATTGACCATGATCAATATTTTATATATTATTTCAATTTTATGTATATAAAACGTACTTGTTCAGTATTAATACAACAAATAGTTCGTAATAGTGATATTAAAATATACATTATATAGATACACACACAAACTTACTTTGACCTTCTACTATTCAATTAAAACTGGTGAAAAAATTAGCAGTGCATTCTTTACACAATGTAGCCACCTTTATGAGTATTAAAGAAGTGACGCCCCAAGACCATCTCCGAGGTGGCGGACAAAACAAAGGGTAAAATAAATGTGTGAAATTGTATAAAGTACATAGGGATTTATAACCCTGCATATTTAATTGCTGTGGCAGGGCAGACTAGGGCATAAACACCAGGGGGGGAGAGAGCAGGGAGGGGGGGGGGTGGAGGGTGAGGAACAATACAGGTTAATCTAGGAAATTAAAATAGCCGTATATAAAGCCGTGATGTCATCAGGTTGGGCTTCCTATCGCCCCACGTGACGCGAGAGTTTTAAACCCAAGGCTATAGCAGCTACGGTTACCCCAAACGGAAGTGTGTATCTCTGGAAGCAGGAGGTCCCTGGCGCTGAAATTAACCAGAGACCACCTGCTTCAACCCTATGGTACGTCATTTTTATTTATTTTTAAATTGCCCCTTGGATTGCTCCTTTACGTGTCACAAAATGAGAGAATGCAAACTGCTGATGTTCATAAGAGTAGCAACACAACTACTACAGAACAGGTCAAAATGACATCTTTTCGGAACACAGAATAGAGTGTAAAGTAACACAGTGGCACCTGCCGAATTACTTTTTTTTCTCTGGTACACAATGCTATTTCATCCAAATGTTAGCTATGAGAAACATTTAGGAGTGCTATATAACACAGGTGATGTCGAAATGTTAACACTGAAGAATGTGGTAACCATGTGTGAACTCCCTGGGGGGTATGTACTTTAGGAAATACTTGGCTATATCAGGGTACAAAGTTGTTTTACCAGAGCAAATAGGTTGGGAGGATTTTCTTGCTCTAAAAATTCCAGGCTTTACATTTGATATTCCACATTTAGAAGATATAGAGCAGTTATTCCCTGGGGCTCCTTGAAGCAGTCTCAGGGGTTCCTCCTATGGACCACAGACCCCCTCCCTCCCACTGGGGGTGGTTTTTTTTGGTATGTATTTTGTAGGATGGACTGAGTGAGAGTGGGGTAATTGACGGAAGGTAGGGGTGAGAGTGAGAGAAGAGAGGGGGGCAGGAGGGAGTGAGTGAGGAAAAGAGGGAGTAAGAGTGAGACACAGGGGAGATAAATACATGCGAGGTGGGAGGGGGGAGAGTTAGTGAGATGGATGGGAGAGAAATACATGGGTAGGGGGTGGGAAATAGAGGTGGCTTGTGAGGTATGAAATGTTGTGACTGACCCCTGTCGAATCTAATATGTGTCAGCCAGATAGGGGTTCCCCGAGATTTTTCAAAATACTTTAAGGGTTCCTCAAAACAAAAAAGGTTGGAAATCATTGATATAGAGTAATGAGATGCAACATTTAATGTTAACACATGAGCTTGTGTGTTAAATGTTGATGTAATATCTGTTACATGGATCTGATGCAAGACTTGTTTACAAATGTATTTCTACACTACTTATGTTTGGACAAATAAAAATGATATTAACATGTAAATAAAAAAGTGTTTTTATACGAAGGGGATCTAGGAAAATATGATCTTCCCGCGATTACACCGAGAAGGGCCGGTGCAAGGGTTTTCTGAACCCTAGGCGAACCTCCGGCCCCTCATCCTCTCTTACCACCTCTGTCCTCCTCCGCCGCAGAATGGCTACGCTCTCAGCGCCGTTGCTGCCCTTCTCTGCTCCCATCGCACTCAAATCAGCCACTTTGCTGCGCTCCCTCCACTTCCGCCGCCCTGCTCGGTTATCACCACCTGACATCCACCTCTTTCTCTGCTCCCACTACCCCCCCAAAATGTGCTGCCCTAGGTGACAGCCTAAGTCGCCTAGTAGTTGCACCGGCCCTGACGCCGAGAATGTGTGAACACAGTAGAAACAGAACGTTGTGCATATTTAGAAGAAAAATATTATGATTGAAGTTAATAGCGATCCCTGGCCACTGCATACTGCGGGGAAAAGCATCTCCTGGTCTTTGGAGTACTTTCCAAAACATTATCTCCAGGTTATTTTTAGGCTACTGGTCCAAGTGCTGTGCAACTTTTCCATTGAACTCTGAAAAATTCAGGTGTGATGTGTCCTATACACTCTAATTCAATATGGTGCAACACCCCTTGACAGTGATGGAGAGGATTTTAGTCCCACTCATTTGAATTGAACCCAACTGCTTATTGTGAAACAGTTTCACGGTACACTGAATTGGGCCGCAGTACATAAAACCTTTATTATTTATTTAGTATCCTTACAATCAAAAGGCAATAATATTTGGTATTCCTTGGTATTCCTTGGCTGAAAACCTTGTGGGGAAACATGGCAACAAATACCAAATATTCTACTACTGTGTACATTTTTTATCGATCATGTAGTCTCAATTTTAAAGTGACCATTCGTATTTTTTTGCACCGTGTTTTTTTTGTTGTTCTAAATTAATCTGCCCCGAATCTGTATTAATCATGTTTTGAAGCCTACACCAGTAATGAACCGCATGTTCCTTTCTAGCGGAAAAAAATTAAAAGAGCCACCATTTGCTTTGAGAGAATTTACTGTATACAAAGCCAGCTTTCAGAAATATCCAAGTTCAAAATTCCCTAAAGGGCTCTACGCTTAGGAATGCCTCAACTCCCATTCAAATGAGATGCACAAAGCATAGCACCCCTTAGTGAATATTGGCCATAGATTCCTGTGATTGTTTCGTTTCATATTGTGTTCTCTTCAACCTCAAAGGACTACTCAAATCCTTGAAGATGATGGCTGTTTTAAACAGTCTTTGAAAAAAAATAATGATATTTATTATTTTAATCTCTAACATCCGTCATGCATGATGCATTTCTTTTGCCATAACATGCAGAAATAAGCCTGTCACAAGTGGACCATGGTTGATGGCTGCTGAAGGAGAAGTGAAATGGTTTTTTCTCCCTAATAATTTAATGATACAGCTTTTGAAAGCTATGTTGTATAGAAATAATGGAATTAGGTCAACCGAGGAGTCCTGGAGGAGAAGTATACAACAACAATTGCCATTACTAATAGGCATCTTCAAAAAGGTTTTTGAATCCCTTCACCTAGACTGGAACTTGCATATGATGAAGTTGAATTATGTACAATATAATATTACTTAATGTAGTGGCCCTTTGAAGTTAAATGGTGGAGCATTAATGGTCATCCCTTGATGAAAACTTGGAATTGTGTTAGATACTTTTTACTATGGTTATTTCAATCTCCGTGAATTATTTGCAGTGCCATTATATAAAGAAATAAGGGTGACATCGGCAATAATACATGGATAATGAAACCTTTAAAAACCGTATGTGGGATGCAATCAAGGTCTAATCTTTCAACCTGTTCTGTGGTGGGTAATGATTTGTGAAGTCTATTTATTTCCGGATTTGCACAGTAAATTACCACAATTAAAAACCCATTCACTGCATCCAATACTATACATTTAAATACTTTCTTGTTTCAATGTCATGTTTTCTGACCACAGAACTATGATGTGGGAACTGTTATATTTGTCCAAATGGAACAAAAAGATTGCGTTTTTGCAGAAGGGCAGGCAAATTAATCTATAACTTCCAATCATGTATTTTTAAAGCACATTTGACTACTGTGGCAAGATATAAGATAACCAAGAAAGGAAACACAGGAGCGCACCAAGGTAAGGATGATTGGATAATGTATTAAACAACAAAGCAATAAAATAACTTACATGTAAGTAAAGATAAGTAAGTGTCCAAGTCAACGAGATGTGGTGGTCCCGCGCGCTGGGGCTCACTCCGTGGCACTTGCTGCAAATTTTGCCTCCGCGTGTGTGCGGATGATGGCGTTGTATGCAGAGCGTGTGCGCATGTGTGGGGAAAAGGCCCCCAGTAGACGTCTGTGGATGCCGGTTAGGATGGAGGATCGTGACAGGAATAAATACACTACAGTGTAGGCTAGCCCCCAAGGGAAGGAATAGGGAGGCTAGTTACACAGTTCACTCGCGACGCGTTTCGTATAGTAAATATACTTCTTCAGGCAATATCAAGGGCACCCGTGAGGGGTCTTTTTATGTCTCACCAACTATTATCATTGGCTGTTCGTTCTTAAACCGCAGACCAATCATAGGGCTGAAAGAAATAATTATTCAAATCCACAACACATAGGCAGTTCAATAGTTAAGATCGCTGCAGTGATGGGATAATTAACCTATTGGTAAGCAATATCACTGTTATTTTCAAAAAAAGGAGTGACTTTGTCAAAGTAATATATGCTCTAATAGTTGGATTTGGGTACATAAAGTTGCACCCACGGGTGTCCAAGGTAAATAAGTGTACAATAACAAATAATAAAAACATTCATAAAAACATGGTCATATATAATAATATACACATGAATGCAAAATAAATAACATAACAAATTACATAAACATATAAGGGAAAAAAGGTAAATAAAATGACACAGAAATGATTAAAAAGACCTAACCAGAGAGGGTCTATAAACATAATAAATAATATATAAATAGCAGATTTTACCTATAGGTATATTAGATATTCCCCTCCCCTGGATGTCTGTCTAACAACTTATGTAATCTATATATTACAATGTGGATGCGGTCAACAGTATGTAGACCGCACCAAGTGTCATCTAAAAATACGCATTATGGAACACTTTAGAAATATTGTTAATATCCCCAAAATGTTAACCTCAGCTAAACCCCTTACACATCTTTTAACACATTACAGAGATGTTCACCAGTGTAGCACTGTAGGAGTTAGTGACCAATATCAGAGCTGGGGATAGAGATCTTCAAATCGCAAAAAGAGAACAGTTCTGAATATTCACCCTCCAAACTAAACATCCAGGGGGGTTAAATGATTATGTAGAACTGACTCCGTTTTTGAGATAAACAGTGGGAGAAACAAGATAACATCCAGAGGAGGGGAATATCTAATATACCTATTGGTAAAATCTGCTATTTATATATTATTTATTATGTTTATCGACCCTCTCTGGTTAGGTCTTATTAATCATTTCTGTGTCATTTTATTTACCTGTTTAACCCTTTGGTAAAATTTGGTAAAACGAACAGTTAATGATAACAGTTGGTGAAACGCGTCGCGAGTGAACTGTGTAACTAGCCTCCCTATTCCTTCCCTTGGGGGCTAGCCTACACTGTAGTGTATTTATTCCGGTCACGATCCTTCATCCTAACCGGCATCCACAGACGTCTACCGGGGGCCTTTTTCCCCACACATGTGCACACGCTCTGCATACAACGCCATCATCCGCACACACGCGGAGGCAAAATTTGCAGCAAGTGCCATGGAGTGAGCCCCAGCGCGCGGGACCACCACATGAAGCGGAATTGTAACTGCCCCCCCTGTTTGACTCATTATGGTGCCGATCTGATGAACATCTCGTTGACTTAGACACTTACTTATCTTTACTTACATGTATGTTATTTTATTGCTTTGTTGTTTATTACATTATACAATCATCCTTACCTTGGTGTGCTCCTGTGCTTCTTTTCTTGGTCGTCTTGTTCGCCGGCGGGGTTTTCCACTGGAGTCCGTTTTTTGGAGTGAGGGGAGACACTTCAAATCATAGGAGCCGCAAGAGGAGGGAGAAGAATCAATTTCTGCAACATTAGGAAGCAAGAGCGCGGAGTGAACTTTCTTTGACAAGATATAAGATAAAATAACAATGATTTGTTTTCTACTTTTCACACATGAAGACAAATAGAAAATGTAACCTACAGTAGTATGGCCACTCTCACATCAGATCTGGTGCCAGCATTCCCAGTGTATGGAGTCGTCAGTACTTACTGTACACTGCACATCGCTACCTTACAGTTGTAATTACTTCCCTTACACCTATGAAGCACTGGTCTTTTTCTCCACCTGGTTATGCCTAATGTTGATACTAAGAATATTAGGCTCACACTATCTTGTTACTACTAGGCAAACCAGGCTAAGGTATCTGACCCATTGTACACCACTTTTGTATTAGGGATTTGCCATCATTCATAGGCATCAGCTCAGCTACAGTTTATGAATTACAAACCACCACGTTTTTGCTCCCATCTTAAGGATAGTGGATATTTAGCTCCACTGTGCTTGTTTATGGATACTAAGATCCATTTTCTTACAGGTGATAGGATCTAAGTTAACTTATCACGCATGTTGGATGGATCCTGAACACTCAACCTAGTGTTTATACAGCAGGATCACCCTTGTGTTTAATCATCATTTTAACCACCTTTATTTATTGATGAGGTTCAATAAAGTTACAATTTTAAACATTTCACCAATCATCCAGGTGATGTGAGAGTGCCCATACTAGATTACATTTTCTGTTTGTCTTCATGTCCATTTACCTTCCTAGGGAGCACCACCTTCACACCCTACATTGTTAGCTGTTGCGGGGGTTACCCTGCTAGTATCCATACTTTTCACACATGCAACATACATTGGTCACGTGCTGTATGATCCACATGTGAACACCAAACACCAATGAAAAGCTCAAATTTGTTCTGTCGAAAACAACAATGTTTTTCATACAAAACAAAAGTGCCAAAATGTGGCACTTTAAGGGCCAAAGGAACTTAAAATCCCATGCAAAGCAATTCAATGCTGCTTACATACTGTATAAACACATACACACTAGAAGTAGTGAAGGCACTCACATCTTGGTTAAGGCGTGCTACTGGTAACCACACCAAGAGTTGTGAACGCGTAGACTAGAAAAACCAGGAACAACCCCTTGGGACCCTTCCCAATATCAACGAAACATGGATTTCTAAACTGACCTGTTTTGTTTTCGCATTAGGGCTGTGTCTGTCTGTCTGTCTTGATCCTGGCATCAGAAGCCAAAATGTGTATTAAGTACAACCACGTGGGCAGTCTATTTTTCCAGCCATTTTAAAATTATCAATAGAAGTCAAAGTGACCATGGTACAGTGATACTGGTGGCATAGATTTATACACACTCTTACCTTTGTAACTACTAGAAAAATGGTGTAGATAAACATGAGGTTGTGCCTTTCTATGGGGAGATGCTTGGCATGCTGCATCGTAAACAGAACTGCTCCAATCAAGCTCACCTTTACAGGGCTGCAAATGAAGCAGAGTTGTAGATGTGTTATACAGTACAGGTATGTTAGGAAAACATAATTAAGTCGTGCAAGTAGGTTTGACTTTTATGTTACAACTATTAGAAACAGAAGCCAAATGTAATTGTAGCGGAGTCCCTCCTCTTTACCTCCGGTGTGAGGGGGAACGGCTCCGCTCCACTGGTAGCACGAATGTAAGTTACGGCAGCCACCTTGGGAATGGCGCCGCAATACAAATGAATGGGGCCTGAAGTTGCGGCGGCCATCTTGGTTATGGCAACGCTGGAAGGGGAGGGCCAGACACAGGATTTTGTACTGCGGAATGGGGACAGCACAGGCAGTCATCGCAGAGCCTATGGAGGGAGAGGTACTGTCGCAGGAGCAAGTAAGCTCCTGGACAAGATCAGTGCGTTTCCAATTTTAAATCCTCTCCAAAGGAACTAGAATAAAACACAATGGCTGCTGGCAATTTCACTGCTTCTACCACCATGCAGAATACATTGGGATATTCTCAAAATCTGATGCTTTCCATGGTGGGCGAAACGGAAAATCCTTTGATAACCATTATATTTGAAAGATACCGTGATAAAACGCAAAAACGGTCTACATTGTCAGAATATACCAAAAAACAAAAAAGTATAGGGTATTCCACATTTAAGACTGTAATCCTAAGAAGTCTGTGTCAAATATATCAAGCTGCTAGTAGATTTAACACAAGCTAAAAGGGACATATATAGATGCCAGGTTACATGCCATTACTACATTTTGGGTCCATTTAGCTAAGATTGAAGAGGGGTTTCCGCAACTAAACCTCCATTAATTTCAGCTCCAGGCCCCCCCTGCTTCCCTAGATAGACTTTCAAAGAGAGTGCCAGGATCTAGGCAAAGTTTAAAGCTCCCGTGTCACATGGGCCAATTGGAAGCCGAACCTGATGTTACAGCTTCCTATTGGCCCGCAGGGTGTGGGAGCTTAGGAACGCCACTATTACATGAACCCTGCTAGCCGAGCGGCTACTGGAACCCCTAACAGAGATTTTTCCGGAAGCAGGGTGGGCCCCAGAGCTAAAATTGATGAGGTTCAGCTCTGGAGGCGCCCTGCTTCAATCCTATCGTATGTTAAAAATAAAAAATCCAAAAAGCACACACTTGGATTGCCACTTTAACACACACACACACACACACACACACACACACACACACACACACACCTTGAGGCACTGTAATGTATGTATGTATTGCAAACTTACTGTAATGTGGAACATCATGACGAAGGTCCAATCTTCATGAAATGAGTTAGTGTAAGCATATTTTTCATTTGCCGTACTCCAGCATCGTGTGTTCTAATTAGATTAGTTGCATGCAAGTAAAACATGTCAAATGCAATGTGAAGAAAAAAATGTGGAATGTGAAGGTGAAACCTGGGGGTATTACAGCAAAAAATTATCATGTGTGCGCTCAATTATCTAACTTAGCAATAATATTTGTATTGTTAAGCTCGAACATGGTGCTTCTTTATATCATGGTTACCTCGAGTCTGGGGTTTTTTTTGGGGGGGGGGGGGCTAGCTCAGTTGATATAAAAGAAATAAAGTAGAACAAACATCTCAATTCACATACTAGGACATCTTCAGAAATTCATTGCTCTCCGGTTTCCAGACGCCCCTCACTAGTTGTTCAAAGTTGGAGATCAACCCCCCACCAGCACCTGGAAACACAAACAGGAGATCATTTCGAATGAGGCATGTGAATCATACAGCCCTTTAAAGGATACACCACAAAGAAAAACTTAAATTTGAATCTTTCCATGTTCTTCGGTAATAACTGAGAGTTCGACACATCAAGAAAGTCCAAGACATTAACACAATAATCAGAAATAAACCAGATATAAAATACGGTAGTATTCATTTGATGCAACTGTGCTTCACACAAATTGCGCAATGCGCAAAGTGTTAAACCAAAACATCTGGCTTCTTACATTTTATCTTGAAGAAAAACAATTTAAGAAATATTTCCATTTTCTCGCAGGTAGAGATCCTTTGTATTGGACAAATGGAACAATGCTTCATCATTTTGAAAATGCTAAAGTCTGTGCTTATGATTCGATTCTTTATAGCAGCAGGCAGCTCTGGGTGAATCTAAGAGATCTCTTCCTGCTCTTTTCAGAGCGTTTTTTGTTTTTCAAATCTGGTGCTCCGTTCAGGAGATAAGCGTTTGAAATATTAAGTGTTAGGAAGGTTAAAATGAAGCGCTCTCCTAAACCCAGTACAGTCTAAAGCAGGGGTGCTCTATGCCAGTCCTCAAGGCCCCCCCCTCCCCCCAACAGGTCAGGTTTTCAATATATCCCTGCTTCAGCACATGTGGTTAAAGGAGTCCCTGCTTCAGCACAGGTGGCTTTTATGTGTCAGTCTTCGACTAAGGCTGCGTCCACGCTAGCGCCGAGCATGCTCAGCGCTTGCCGAGTTTACTTCCTGTAATCTGTATCTTCACGTCCACGCGCTCGTGCGATCTCCCTAGCTTGGTGCTTGGGGAGACAGTTCAATTTGACTCCGCAGCGCAGAGCAGGGTCACATGACCCTACTCTGACCAATGGGGAGAGAGAGGCAGAATAGGCTAAGCGGAGAGAGGTGGAAGGGGGGGGGAGCTGAGCAGAGAGGTGAAAAGGGGGGGCTGAGCAGAGAGGTGGGAAGGGGGGGAGCGGAGAGAGGAGGGAAGGGGGAGGGCGGAGAGAGGAGGGAAAGGGGGAGGAGGGAAGGGGGGGAGAGAGGAGGGAAGGGGCAGAGTGGGGAGGGGGGGAGCGGGAAAGGGGGGAGAGGAGAGCTTGGAGGGGAGCGGGAGAATGGCGGGAAGGGGGGGAAAGGAGAGAATGGAGGGGTGGTGGTGGGAGGGAGAGAATGGAGGGAAGAGGAGGGAGAGAATGGAGGGACACACACACACACACAGAGAGGCACAGAGACACACACACAGCCCCGATCCAGCCAATGATACGTCCCCTCCCTTAATAGCCACGCCCCCTCCCCTGCCCGCTCTAAAATTATTGCAAGACAGCCGAACGCTCATGCTTGGAGAGTTGGTGACGTCACCGCTCCCAAGCACGAGCGAGCTCAGCGGCAGCGTGGCCACAAAAGCCTCCGATTGAGCCACCTGTGCTGAAGCTGGGGTATCCTGAAAATGGACTTGTTGGGGGAGGCTGGAGGACTGGAGTTGAGCGCCTGTTGTCTAAAGGCTGCCGTGGAAATCTCAGGCTTCTACAGAGCAAACATGCTCAGAGGGCCAGATACTAACATTATATGGGTGAAACTTGTATAGACTTCTTGGGAAATTCCAATATAACTCTCTGAATACATTTTAATCATACTAATAAAAGCTGGCAAGAGAATATAGTTTTATTCAAGAATAAATATGATGTCTGCAACTCTGCAGTATGTGATTATAATCAAGGCCACCGACAAGGGGGGCGAGAGAGCCGGGACAAGTGATCCGGGCCCAGTGGCTGCAGGGGGAAGGCGGCCGGACTGGACAAAGCAGCTAGGCCCTTTTATGCCCGGCTGCCTGTCCGCTCATTGCCGCCGGGCCCGGCTCTCCCCCAGCTGTAGGCCTCCCTCACGACTATCCCACACGGAGCCTCTGACGCTGGCACACCGGGCCTTTGACCCGGTGACTTCGGTGCGAGCCGGAAGCCAGCTGGGCGCAACTTCCAGCGCGCCCTGTCATGAGAGGCCCACCGCGCGCCAGTGGTTCAGCATGGGACAGTCAGCGAGGGAAACCAACAGATGGGGAGAGCAAGGCCCGGCGGTAACGAGAGGACCAGCAGCCATTCAAAGAAGTTGGGGCAGAGCTGGGGCGGCCGAGGCCTGAGGCCATCCCCAAGGAAGGTAAGTTTGTATTTAATTGGTGGGTTTTTTTGCTCTCTAAATGTATTTGGTGCTGGGAGGGAGAAAGGTGGTTGTTATGTATTTGGGGTGTGAGGGGGATGTTTGGTATGTATTTGGGGGGTGGGGGCTGGAGTTTGCTATGTATGTGGGGGGTGGGGGGTTATCTATTTGGGGGTAGGAGTTTTTGTATGTATTTGGGGGTAGTGGGATGGGTTTTGTATATGTTTGTGGCGTGGGGGATTTTTTGTATGTATTAGGGGGTGCAGGGTTTTTTGTATTGGGGGGTTGGTATGTATTTTGTGGGGGGGGATTGTGTGTGTAGGGGAGGGAATGAGTGAGATGGGGGGATTGAGTGAGAATGGGGTGATGATGGAGGTTGGGGAGAGTGAGGAGAGAGGGGTGTAAGAGGGGATGAGGGAGGGAGTGAGGAAAAGAGGAAGTAAGATGGAAGAGAGAGAAATACATGTGAGGCAGGTTATGTCTTATTTCCTAGATAAGAACGGATTTTGAATGTTACCTTTTGCCCAGCCTATAGAGACCATGACTAGCCAGGCATCTTTGAAGTGGCTGTGAGCATGTGTGACTCCCGACATTATCTTCCATGTCCTGGTCACCTCTTTCATTCCTGCAACCATGAGTCGAATGGGGAGGAAACAGAAGCATTTGTAGAACAGGTCGGATGGGGAAAAAAACACCATGTGCCTGGATTTTCAAGTGGGGGGATAAAAAGGACAATGTTTATTAAATACACAGGAACATAAAGGCATCTGACAAATGTAACATACTTTCACCTTAATTATAAAATGTTTTACCAGGAAATACATTGTGAGTTACCTCTCGTATGTCCTGTTCCCTGTACATGAGATAGATAGATAGATAGATAGATAGATAGATAGATAGATAGATAGATAGATAGATAGATAGATAGATAGATAGATAGATAGATAGATAGATGGAGAGATGATAAAGCTATATCACAAGCTAGCAATGTATAGCAATTAAACCCAAAGATTAAGCTTTTTACTAAATGTACTTTTGGCCTGATGAGTGTCTGTTATAAAAAGTTACTGTTTCATGGTCTCCTTGGCAGGCCAGGTAATTACACAATTAAAAATACCTTGGTTCTGGAATTCTTTGTGCCACGTAAGTGTCAGAGGCCTCACTGAGACCAGACTTTAAAAGGACTGTCTAAGTCCGAAACGCGTTGGTGTGTTTTGTACCATATATTTCTGATCCAATAAATAGCTTTATTTATGGGAACGTACGCCTGGTGGTTTCATAGCGTTTACAACAGCACTGGATATAGTGCTTCGTTTTTCTCTCTCGTTTTTCTTCTGAAGATTGTCTACAAACGGAGGCACATTCAACCCAGGGGTGCTGGATATATTTGACCTGCTGTCAATCGTGGATTAAAGTATCCCAAGTGAGTCCATTCCAACTCTACCTCATTTATTTTGTCCAGAAGTCAAAGGATGTTTCAGTTGCTGGTCACCGGCAGGTGTCTTTGATTTATCCTTACCTCCTTGCAATGTGGGATAATTCTCAACCAGACTACATCCATTGGGACATTTAAACATTATAGGGTTGTTTTTTCCATTTATATTTACAATTGTTACATACTACAGTTTTGTCTTTAGAGCATCACACATTTTTTTCTATTTTAAAAGGTAATGCAAAGACGCTCTATTCTGACACGAATGAAAAGAAAGAAACTATAGAAAGTTGTGCAAGATGATCCGCAAGCATATAACTGGGGTTTGAACAAAATCAACCAATGATATTATGAAAAAGACTAAATAGTTTAAAGAAGATGAAGCAGTGCCTTACGATTGGGAAGAAGCTAAACGATGTTTCAACAATAAAAGACTGTGCACTTATAATAAAGAGTGTTAAGGAATTCTACAAGAACACAGAACACAGAGAATAGGCAATAATGAACCAGATAAAGAGCAAGAAGAAGCCACCACTGACAAACCATGCATCTTTCCAGAAGCAGCCGCAAAAGCAATAACATCCATGAAGAATGGAAAGCCCACAGGGAAAGATGGCATAATTACTGAAATCTTGAAACAAACCACTTGGCCCACCTTGCCTGCCCATTTCCTTATCTGCTGTAAAACTTTAGGCCCTATACAATCCTTGAAGCTTCAGAGAATGACCTCTTGCACTAGAACTCTTTCTTTGGAATATGCTTCCCTCCTGTAATTTGTTGAATCCCTTTATATATTTGAACGCGTCTTTCATATCCCCCCTCTCCCTTGTAGCTGCACATATTAAGGTCCTGCAATCTTTCCTGGTGAGACTTACGCCAAGCTGCTTGGCGAATGCACGGCACTCAGCTGCTTGGCGAGACAAATCAACTTGATTTGCCCACTCGCTAGTGCTTCATGTGAGCGGTTCGCCCAATGAGGGCAAACCAGCTCCATGACGTC
>NC_134483.1:126486810-126589310 GCF_040206685.1 Ascaphus truei
ATCTACTCGCCACCTAGCCCCGCCCTTAGCCCCGCCCCTAACCCCGCCCCAACCCGCTTAAAAAAAAGAAAAGAAAAAAGAAATGTAATCAATTTCTAGTAAGAACAACATTCGTTTTTGACATAAGTTTATATTTATTGTAGTACATTTATACTTTACTACAATTAGTCCTTGTTACGTGTATGTGTGTGTGTGTGACTAGTTTCCTGCACCCATTAACCAGTGCCTGAATGCCCCCTCTTCACAATATCTAAAGCAGCAATCCCGCCTGGGATCTTACCTGGTCCGCAGTCCCTCAATGTCCAGGTACCTCATTCCCGCAATGTTATACATTGGAGGGGATGTGATCCCTACCTGTCTTCTGGGTTAGGGGGGATTCCGATGTCTTCCGTGTGACGCTTGAATCAGATCTGGAAGAAAGCAGTATAGGGTAAATAATATATCCAGATCCAGAGTCTGGGAGAGAGAGAGACACAGGCAGAGAGAGAGAGAGAGACAGACAGAGAGACAGACAGAGAGGGAGAGAGACACACACAGAGAGGGAGAGAGACACACACAGAGAGGGAGAGAGACACACACAGAGAGGGAGAGAGACAGATGGAGGGAGAGGGAGAGAGAGAGGGACAGAGAGAGAGAGGGACAGAGAGAGAGAGGGACAGAGAGAGAGAGGGACAGAGAGAGAGAGGGACAGAGAGAGAGAGAGACAGAGAGAGAGAGAGAGAGAGAGAGACAGAGAGAGAGAGGGACAGAGAGAGACAGAGAGAGAGAGAGAGGGACAGAGAGAGACAGAGGGACAGAGACAGAGGGACAGAGACAGAGGGACAGAGACAGAGGGACAGAGACAGAGAGACAGAGACACAGAGACAGAGACACAGACACACAGAGACACAGAGACACAGAGACAGAGAGACAGAGACAGAGGGACAGAGACAGAGGGACAGAGACAGAGGGACAGAGACAGAGGGACAGAGACAGAGGGACAGAGACAGAGAGGGAGAGAGGGACAGAGACAGAGGGACAGAGACACAGAGACAGAGGGACAGAGACACAGAGACAGAGACACAGAGACAGAGGGACAGAGACACAGAGACAGAGACACAGAGACACAGAGACACAGACACAGAGACACAGAGACACAGAGACAGAGACACAGAGACAGAGGGACAGAGACAGAGGGACAGAGACAGAGGGACAGAGACAGAGACACAGACAGAGAGAGAGTGACAGGGAGGGAGAGTGACAGGGAGGGAGAGTGACAGGGAGGGAGAGAGACACAGGTAGAGAGGGAGAGAGACACAGACAGAGAGGGAGAGAGACACAGACAGAGAGGGAGAGAGACACAGACAGAGAGGGAGAGAGACACAGACAGAGAGGGAGAGAGACAGATGGAGGGAGAGGGAGAGAGACGGAGAGGGAGATAGAGAGGGACAGGGAGAGAGAGGGAGAGACAGAGGGACAGAGAGAGAGAGGGAGAGACAGAGGGACAGAGACAGAGGGACAGAGACAGAGGGACAGAGACAGAGGGACAGAGACAGAGGGACAGAGAGAGAGAGAGAGAGAGAGAGAGAGAGAGAGAGAGAGAGAGAGAGAGAGAGAGAGAGAGAGAGAGAGAGAGAGAGAGAGAGAGAGAGAGAGAGAGAGAGAGAGGGAGAGGAGAGAGGGACAGAGACAGAGGGAAGAGAGAGAGTGGACAGAGACAGAGGACAGAGACAGAGGAGAGAGAGAGGACAGAGACAGAGGGACAGAGACAGAGGGACATAGACACAGAGACAGAGGGACAGAGAGAGAGACAGAGACAGAGAGACAGAGACAGAGAGAGGGACAGAGGGAGAGTGACAGGGAGGGAGAGAGACAGGGAGGGAGAGAGGGAGAGAGACACAGGCAGAGAGGGAGAGAGACACAGGCAGAGAGGGAGAGAGACACAGCAGAGAGGGGAGAGAGACACAGGCAGAGAGGGAGAGAGACAGAGAGACACAGGCAGAGAGGATAGAGACACAGGCAGAGAGGGAGGAGAGACAGAGAGGGAGAGAGACAGAGGGGGAGAGAGACAGAGGGGGAGAGAGACAGAGGGGGAGAGAGACAGAGGGGGAGAGAGACAGAGGGAGAGAGAGACAGAGGAGAGAGAGACAGAGGGAGAGAGGCAGAGAGGGAGAGAGACACAGGCAGAGAGGGAGAGAGACACAGGTAGAGAGGGAGAGAGACACAGGCAGAGAGGGAGAGAGACACAGGCAGAGAGGGAGAGAGGGAGAGAGACAGGAAGGGAGAGGTCGAGAGGGAGGAGAACGAGACACAGAGAGGGGGTGATTGACTGACGTGGGGGTAACTAACTGCGGGGTGGGATTACGGACTGTGTGACTGGGTGGGATTACTGACTGTGTGACTGGGTGTTATTACTGACTGTGACTGGGTGGGATTACTGACTGTGTGACTGGGTGGGATTACTGACTGGGTGACTGGGTGGGATTACTGACTGGGTGACTGGTGGGATTACTGACTGGGTGACTGGGTGGGATTACTGACTGGGTGGGGGTTGTATTACTGACTGGGTGGGGTGGGGGTGGGGGTGGGATTACTGACTGGGTGACTGGGTGGGGGGTGGGATGAGTAACTGGTGGAGTTACTGACTGGGTTACTAACTGGGTGGGATTGGTGACTGGGTGGGATTAGTGACTGGGTGACTGGGTGGGATTAGTGACTGGGTGACTGGGTGGGATTAGTGACTGGGTGACTGGGTGGGATTAGTGACTGGGTGGGATTACTGACTTGGTGAATGGTGGGATTGGTTACTGGGTGTGATGGGTGACTGGGTGGGGGAGGATGGGTGACTGGGTGGGGGAGGATGGGTGACTGGGTGGGGGAGGATGGGTGACTGGGTGGGGGAGGATGGGTGACTGGGTGGGGGAGGATGGGTGACTGGGTGGGGGGGTGACAGACTGGGGGGCTGGGTGGGATTACTGACTGGGTGACTGGGTGGGATTAATGACTGGGTGACTGGTGGGATGGGTGACTGGTGGGATGGGTGACTGGTGGGATGGGTGGTGGGGGGGGTGACTGACTGGGTGGTGGGGGGGTGACTGACTGGGTGGGGGGGTGACTGACTGGGTGGGGGGGTGACAAACTGGGGGGTACCTCTGGTGTGCTGCATATACACGTTCTCACACACACACACACACACACACACAGGGGGGGGAACACACACAGGAGGGGGGGGAGAAACACCCCCGCAACTACAGTATCTCCCGACCCGCGTGGGCAGCAGGAGCAGGGAGGAGAAACACACGCACTACTACCTCCTGACCCGCGCGGGCAGCGGGAGAGGGGGGGGGGTAAGGAAAAACACCAGCGCCATTACCTTCTAGCCCGCGCGGGCAGCGGGAGAAGGGGGGGAAGGAGAAACACCAGCGCCATTACCTTCCAGCCCGCGCGGGCAGCGGGAGCAGTGGGGGAAGGAAAAACACCAGCGCCATTACCTTCCAGCCCGCGCGGGCAGCGGGAGCAGTGGGGGAAGGAGAAACACCAGCGCCATTAACTCCCAGCCCGCGCGGGCAGCGGGAGAAGGGGGGGAAGGAGAAACACCAGCGCCATTAACTTCCAGCCCGCGCGGGCAGCGGGAGAAGGGGGGGAAGGAGAAACACCAGCGCCATTACCTCCCACCCCGCGCGGGCAGCGGGAGAAGGGGGGGAAGGAGAAACACCAGCGCCATTAACTCCCAGCCCGCGCGGGCAGCGGGAGAAGGGGGGGAAGGAGAAACACCAGCGCCATTACCTTCCACCCCGCGCGGGCAGCGGGAGAAGGGGGGGAAGGAGAAACACCAGCGCCATTACCTCCCACCCCGCGCGGGCAGCGGGAGAAGGGGGGAAGGAGAAACACCAGCGCCATTACCTTCCACCCCGCGCTGGCAGCGGGAGAGGGGGGGGGAGGAGAAACACCAGCGCCATTACCTTCCACCCCGCGCGGGCAGCGGGAGAAGGGGGGGAAGGAGAAACACCAGCGCCATTACCTCCCACCCCGCGCGGGCAGCGGGAGAAGGGGGGGAAGGAGAAACACCAGCGCCATTACCTTCCACCCCGCGCGGGCAGCGGGAGAAGGGGGGGAGGAGAAACACAAGCGCCATTACCTTCCACCCCGCGCGGGCAGCGGGAGAAGGGGGGGAGGAGAAACAGTGTATTTAAATTGCATTTCATTCCACCCACCTCCAACATCTGTCCAAAATCCTCCATGACCGGATCAGTGCAGGAGCTGACACAATTATACAGGAGGATATTCAGTATAGAGGAGGAGGAGCAGACGCACGCACACACCCCCCCTCTCCCTCTCCCTCACCAGTGCAGAGAAGGAAGGGCAGTTTGAAGTCCTGGCAGCTCCATGCCGCGTCACAGCCAATCAGCTAGAGGAATTTTTTTTTTTCCCGAGTAGGGGATTTTTTTTTTTTTCCGAGCAAGGGATTTTTTTTTTTTTGCAGAGCAGGGGAAATGTTACTGGCCACGAGCCAATTTCCGATCGCAGCTGGCGAGTGGGCGAGTGGGTTTGTCGAGCACTGGATATTGATATTATATATGTATTAATATAAAATAGATTGTTAGGAACAGAGAATTGACAGTCACCCCTGTATGGCCTCTACTCAATACAAAAACGTCAAACTAAAACGTTTCTATGCTTTGATCGTTAAAAATGTGTCGGTGCTTCAGTAAGTACTAAAAAATTCCTCCTCTTCACAGACCACGGGATTTTGAATCTAAAATATTAGCCCGGGCGTAAGCTTTTGACATATTTTACATCGATTCCCAGGTTTTATTTTGGGTGTGTGACAAGATAGATATTTTCGGCTTTCCATTATTTTTTTCAGGAAATAAATGGTTCATATCTCCTCTAACAGAACAGAAATGAACACAAGTGACTTAACTTTAATGCTAAATGCCAGAGATTGTGGGGTGGTACCTCCCCCAAATCACTTTAAATACTAAAGGGTGCTAAGCTTTAGCACGTCTTAACTCCCATTCATATCTTCATATTTATCAGTCTTCTCATAAGCAAGGGTAAGTCCTAACACACAGTAATAACAATATGGTGCTCAAGTACATGGAACTATATATAGTATTGAAAGGAGAATAAAGGCTAACTGGGGAATAATAATTGGTACAAAACCTATAATGGGGCTCTAGTCACCCTGAAGGTAGGGGTAGATGCATAAAAACACCCTCCTTTACCTCATTGGGCTGGCCTCAGGTGAAGTACTCACAGAATGAAGCCTCCAGTTGCTATCTCCATCGGCGTGCAGCTGTATCCTGGTGAGGGAAATCCAAAATGGTATGTGTGCAGCGCACAGCCAAGAAGGGGATGAGGAGCAGGTCTGGCAAAAAATCTTTATTTAGGTTCCATAAAAACGGGGGTTACAACCTTCGACGCGTTTCGTGCACCGCAGGCACTTTGTCAAGAAGTGTATTGTGTGGTGTGCAGGACATTTAAATAGCAGCTGATGCTGCTTTGGCGCCAAAAAAAACAATGACGTCATTACCCATATTAACCAATAGGTGTGATCCCGCATCACACTCGTCAGAACAGTCAGAGACTTGCCAAGCCCCTCTGCGAGACATAGCCTATCAGTGCCAAATGAGCTGACACGCATCGCAAGACAGTGAGAGACCAGTTCTCGCGAGATGCGGCTCACACAGTTCTCGGCCGTCCGCGCATGCGCATGCGGGTCACCCCTGTTAACCAATATACATCCTTGTTGGGCGATACACAGATTGCATGGAAAGGAACTATTAACACCTCCCTGCCCAGCATCACAAGGTCTCACCACAGAAAGATCTCAGGAAACGAGCACCCTTATTTTTGCCAGGCAGAGAGTGATAAAAAATGTAACACAGATACTACTCTAAGTGTGTATACATCTAGACAGGGACACAACAATCATAAGAATCAACATCAAGCTACCATTAAATTGACATATAGATAAAAAACAAAACATAACATTAATTACTGACATACATTTCACATATCTAAAGAAATATATATTTCTCTACACCTATATTAAAACCACATTTTTTAACCCCATAATGATGCAAAGGATATATAAATAATTAATTCCTATGGATTACCCATTCTGATTACTACATAGTTATTGTTTTAGTGTAAGTATGACACTCCTATCTGTTTTTATTTATATTCAAATCTGTGTTAAGTGATGTTAATCACCGATTAATTTTGACATTCTTCAGAATATATGGATTTCCATCAATATCAATTATCTAATGACTCTAAGAATATATATATGTATAAAATTAATTATACATATCCACATGCATTAGTACTTATCAACAAAGTTATTATAACAAAAGTTCCAATTTGTTACAAAAAGTCATATCAAGGGAATATACAGAAGAAACATATTCAAAATAGCCTTCTAGAGACATTATCGTCAGTATTCATTCAGTATTTATTCATAATCATCCTATTGATGGTAACCAACCAGTGGATACATCCTTTTTCTTATGTTTATTATTTAGGTGTCAATTTAATGGTAGCTTGATGTTGATTCTTATGATTGTTGTGTCCCTGTCTAGATGTATACACACTTAGAGTAGTATCTGTGTTACATTTTTTATCACTCTCTGCCTGGCAAAAATAAGGGTGCTCGTTTCCTGAGATCTCTCTGTGGTGAGACCTTGTGATGCTGGGCAGGGAGGTGTTAATAGTTCCTTTCCATGCAATCTGTGTATCGCCCAACAAGGATGTATATTGGTTAACAGGGGTGACCCGCATGCGCATGCGTGGACGGCCGAGAACTGTGTGAGCCGCATCTCGCGAGAACTGGTCTCTCACTGTCTTGCGATGCGTGTCAGCTCATTTGGCACTGATAGGCTATGTCTCGCAGAGGGGCTTGGCAAGTCTCTGACTGTTCTGACGAGTGTGATGCGGGATCACACCTATTGGTTAATATGGGTAATGACGTCATTGTTTTTTTTGGCGCCAAAGCAGCATCAGCTGCTATTTAAATGTCCTGCACACCACACAATACACTTCTTGACAAAGTGCCTGCGGTGCACGAAACGCGTCGAAGGTTGTAACCCCCGTTTTTATGGAACCTAAATAAAGATTTTTTGCCAGACCTGCTCCTCATCCCCTTCTTGGCTGTGCGCTGCACACATACCATTTTGTAAGTCCTAACACAACCTGCAAACGCTCTCTTATCCCCCCTGGTGGAGGAAGAAGTCTTAATAGACAGGTCATTCACATGTCATGTGCATCACAAGACCTGCTATTTAAAACTGGTAGTGGAATTTAAGTTAATAAATCAATATCTGTTAAAAATGTCACTTCACATTAAACATGGGGTAGTCATTCAACAAGTACTGTACAGTACATTTATAACTTGACAAGCCAATAAAAATACCACTTGTGCGCACATTCATGTATCAGATTTGTCTGCAATCCTGCTTTTCTCCATTATCTCTTAGCATATCATGCTTACATACTGCAGCCAGGGATTCTGGGAAATGACATGCAAATGAGCACACGTCACCTTTTGAAAACTTGAAAAGGGAATAAATCAACAACCCACATTTACTTTGATGCAAGTAAGCTACTGAATCGTCTTAATAGCGACTTGTGGGGTTATATTAAAAACAAAGTGGCTTGGAGGGTAATTTGCCAAAGTCCCCCGGCTACCAAGATTTATAAAAGGAAAAAAAAACTTAACAGTGATTTTTTTCCTTTGACAAATATGGTTTTCACTTTAATAAATACACTTAGAGGTGCTTTTACTGGCTTTCAACATGTCATTTTGCATGATACGTACAGAACACAAAACTCCTTCCAGTAACAAGTGTTCCCTTATCAGAAATAAAATATAGACTTTGAAAGTTAAAGGATTATGTATCAAGGTTTCCTGGATGTAAAACGGAAGCAAAAGGTGGTGCAAAAAAATAGCACCAGATTCAAAGAAAATGTAGTCCATTCGCTTCCAATGGGACCAGCAATGGGCTAACATCTGGTATTATTCCCTGTACCCCATCCTTGTAGTAGTCATGGTAAAATCTTGACTAAGTTATGATGCTGGTTCCTTGAGCTTTCCCACACCCGATCTCTAACATGCTGAGAATTACTGAAGAAGAGAATCCAGGTGAAGGGTTCAGGTTTGGCTTTTTGTTGCTCACTCTGGGATTGTAGAGTCCATTATTTGGACTCTGCACTTTCCGATAAGTGTTTTAATCTAATAGAAGGGAAAAATAAATAATATATTATATACTGTATAATATATATATATATTATTATTTTTTTGCTTCTTGGCCAATTCCCAAAATCGATGTATGTATTGGGGATACATAGGCATTGAGCAACCAGTTTTAATGTTGAATAATGTTTAAAACAAGAAAATCCACAAACGTATTTATCGTTTCTATGAAACAATGTTACCAGAAGTGACTTATTTAATATTTGGCCTCAGACTCTTTTTGGCGTAACACTAGAATGGCAGCCAAAAGGGTGCTAGCCATTTGCTGCCGTTACTTTGGTCCTGATACTGATCAACTAGTTAAACATTTATGAGTAAAGGGCCGGAAGAATATTGCAATGCAATTTTAAATATATAAAACAAGACTTAAAAACCGTTATAGGTCAATAAAAACAATGTTACCAAAAAAAAAAAAAAATGAATACTGTATATATATATTAATTTTTTTTTTTTGTATATGTATATATAAAATGGTGTTCAATCCGCGCTCATGCTTCCTAAGTGTGCCGCTCCACAAACGTCCACCGACGGAACCTCCGGCAGCGGACCAGACAACCAACAAAAAGAGCACAAGAGCGCACCGAGGTCAAAAGGAGGTATATTAGAAAAAGTAAGCAAATGCAATAAATTACTTACAATGAAATAAAATGCAGTCCGTATGTAGAAGGGCTTCACGATGCTGCGGCAGGCTGCTGCGAAGAGGGGGGCTCCTTCCTTACTTTTTGTTATATACCTCCTTTTGACCTCGGTGCGCTCTTGTGCTCTTTTCGTTGATATATATAGATATATTCACATTTAACCCTTGAAATTAGCAGGAGCGGCTTGTCTGAAAGCCAGTCACAAACCCTTGAAGCTTTGGAATTGGCACACAGGCCTCAAGCGGAGTAGCCCTGGCTTACAGTACAAGTTTTCAAAACTCACAGAGTTCTTCTACTTTACAGAACAAAGAACCCTGTGAGGTTGGAAAGCTATATTCCTCCGCTATATTACATTGTTGGTCCAATAAAAAGGTATTGTAATATTTGTTTTTCTGCTTCATTTTTCAAACGAAATAAGGGACACTTTTTTTTTTTTTAGCTTTCAATGTACTTGTACAACTTACCAGATTATAGATGCCAATAAGATGTTCAAGGTATTTGAAAGGAATGCCACTGGAGGCTCCGCAAGCATTATAGAAGATAGAATTCCACCGCCAAAGCAATAGAGCATAGCACTAAACCAGGAAGCCATAGGACTCCGTGTTGCCACATCCACAGCTCCTACAATGACACAAAACAATTGTCCGCCTTGAAGTTACTTGATCCTATCACAAGATAGTGTAATACGTCATCAACACCAATAATATCAAGTCTCTTTGCTCAAGTATAACCCTACAACATGAAATAAAGCTTCTATGTACTTCTATTATTAGAAATGTGCTAGTCATTTGCCCCAGTTAATGTAGTAATGCAAAATGTGCCTTTATGTCTTACAATAATACCATATTTTTAAATCTAGTTTATTTTGCCTTACCACATGCTTTTCACATTTTCCTGGTTGATGAATTCTGTTCCCACCATGCTCTTGGCCTCCCTCACCCCCACCCTCCCTATAACAACCCCCCTCTCCTTCCTCGCTATCCTGGAACATCATAATGAGTTGCAGACAGTCTTTGTATTGAACCATAAACAAGCTATAATATAGATAGATAAATAATATACAAAGCTATGGGCCAAACATACCAAAACCCCACCTACGCTCTTCCTTTTGATCCTATTAGTTAGCATGACAAGTTTTGGTGTCCCTAGGATTAAGCATGTGGATTTATATAGCTGGACAAACAAACTTTCTGAATTATAGTATAGATGAAATGTACTGTTTGCATAAGTATTCAACCCCTTAAACCAGTACTTGGTAGAAGTACCTTTTGCAGCAATTACTGCTATGAGTCTTTTAGGATTGGTCTCTACTAGCTTTGGACAGTAGGATGGTGACATTTTTGCCCATTTTCACAAGAAAATTGATCCAGTTCTGAAAAGTATTGGGGGATCGTCGATGACTGTAATCTTCAAGTTTCACCATAAATGTTCAATTGGATTAGTCAGGACTTTGACTGGGCCACTCAAGAACATTACGTCTCTGTTTGTTCAACCACTTTAGTGTGGCTTTGTGCTTCGAGTCACTGTCCTGCTGAAATGTGAATTTTCTCCCGAGTTTCGAGTCTTGGCTGACTCAAAAAGGTTTTCCTCAAGGATTTACCTGTATTTTGCACCATCCATACTCCCCTCTATCCTGACAAGCTTCCCAGTCCATGCTGAAGAGAAGCAATGCTTGACTGTTGGGGCGGTGTTAACTGGGTGATGTGCAGTGTTGGGCATGTGCCAGACGTACCGCTTGGAGTTTGGACCAAAAGCTTACATTTTTCATTTCGTCTTACCATAAAAACTTTTTCCACGTCTGCAGTATCATCTACAGCAGCGGTGCGCAAAGTGGGGGGCGCGACCCCCAGGGGGGGCGGGAGATTGTGCTGGGGGGGCGCGGGCAGTTGCAGAGGCCCCGCGCTCTTCCCCCAGGCATTTAAATTAAATGCCGGGGGATCGCGTGAGGCCCCTGCAACTGTTTACTTACCGGGATTCAGCCGTCTGTGTTGCGTCACCATGGCAACGCGGCGTCAATAGACGCCGCGGCACCATGTGACCTGACGTCACACGCCCACGCAGCGTCATCAGACGCGGCTGAAGAAAGGCAGGGGGGCGCGAGAGCCGGGGCAGAGAGACAGGGGGGCGAAGCACAAAAAGTTTGCGCTCCCCTGATCTACAGTATATGCTTTTTTTTGCAGACTCCATACGTGATTTAAGTGGAGTCTTTTTGAGTTATTGCTTCTTTCTTGCCACCCATCAATACAGGCCAGCTGTGGGACCAGCTTATTGTTGATTTGTTAACACTGACTCCAATCTCAGACACAGAACTTTGCAGACCTCTCAAGGTCATTATTGGCTACAGACCGACATCCCAAACCAGTTTTCTGCTTACCGTTCAGAGAGGGCGACCTGATCTGGGTAATGTCTGGGTGATATGATGCATCTTCCACTTCTTAATGATGGACTTCACTATGCTGAGAGGGATAATCAGCGCCTTTGACATTTTCTTGTACCCTTCTCCTACTTTGTGTCTCTCTACCACTTAATCCCCAACTTGTTTTGAAAGCTCCTTGGTTGCTTTGTTGGATCACTGTCAGTTGCAGCTTCAAAGTCTTTATATTTATAAAAACATATATATGTTTTACCAGGAAGTAATACATTGAGAGTTACCTCTCATTTTCAAGTATGTCCTTGCGGGAAATTATGTACCAAGTTAAGTACCAAGTTAAACCACTGATTACACACAGGCTGAAACCATTTCACTCATTTTTGTGACCTTTCATACAGTCAATTTGTACCTGAACAGCTTTAGGGCTACAGTAGCAAAGGTGTTGAATACTTATGCAACTGAGATTAATCTGTTTCTCTGTATATATTACTTAATATTCTATATGCATTGTCTAACTATCATTTTAAAGCAGAGCCACCAATGCGGGTGGCAGAGCCCCGTGTCCCGGGCCTGGTGGCTGCAGTTCGGGCCCAACTCCTGCGTCCAGGCCTCTGGTTGCCACCGTGCCCTGGCTCTCCCCAGCTGCAGGCCTCCCTCACTCTCCCATGCCGGCCTCTTTCACATGCTAGTGTGCGCCGGAAGCAGGGCCAAGCTTCCGGCGCGTACCAGCATGCAAGAGGCCCGATGCAGGAGAGTGATGGAAGTCGCATCAGTGTGGGAGGGCCAGGGTACGGTGGCAACCAGAGACCCAGCAGCGAGACCCTCCCGCAGCCCCTGGCATGAGAGGCCCGCAGCAGCTGGACACCACCCCCAAGGTATGTATTTGTGGGGGTAGCGTATATGTATGTATTGGGGGGGGGGGGGTATAGTGTATTGGGAGTGTATGTGGGGGATAGTGTATGTATTTGGGGGGGATAGTGTTGTATGTATGTTGTGTGGGTAATGTGGAGGGGTAATTAGTGTGTGTGTGTGTGTGTGTGTGTGTGTGTGTGTGTGTGTGTGTGTGTGTGTGTGTGTGTGTGTGTGTGTGTGTGTGTGTGTGTGTGTGTGTGTGTGTGTGTGTGTGTGTGTGTGTGTGTGTGGAAAAAAATAGTGAGAGGGGGTTTAAGAGGGAATAAGGAAGAGATAGATGGGTGAGGGGGAGGGAAAAGATTAATACATGGTGAGGGGGCTCACAAGGTGTGAAATGGGGTGCTCGCAAGACCGACGACACGGGTGCACCCCGGTCAAAACTCTAGTCCAGGGCCCTGGGAAAGCTGTTGGCTGCCCTGCTTTGGAGTAGTTGTTGTAGATTCTACATGTAAAGTCTAATATAATAGCGTCATGGAGTAAGCTCAGGCACCAACAAAATGTAACAATTTGCAGGGGAGTGAGTACTTCTGCATACAGTACTACTGTATACAAATCCTCCCTATGTTCTAGAAACAGGTTCCTAAGAGTTAAGACTGAAGCCTCACCATGAACCCTGTAAATAGATGTGTGTATAGTTATGAGTATTATGGAGGTCCTGTCGCCATTTATTGTTTTCAGTTAAGGAACGTGCCCTATATACAGTAGTTTGCAGTTATAGTAATGCCCCAAGATTGTACTCATTTCGGAAAGAAGAGTGAGCATTGATTAATAGGAGTTCCCATAGTAGCTCTGGAGCATAATCGGATCGGCCCCACCAGCAGGTCGTAAGTAAACTCCCGATTCAATATGCATGTACCAGGTAGGTAGGAGAGTGTATTCCCACCATAAGCCCACTTGAGATGAGTCACTATTGACACTATGCCGGAGAATGACAATCTATTACAAAAGGAAACAAGCATAAGTACCACCTCAGTGTAGGATTGAAAGCTACCAGGGGAAGAAGTTCAGAGAAACCATATTATATGCCACTGTTAATGTCTGAAGTGAATCTCCAAGAAGAAAATGGAGAAACAGAAGCGCATCAAAGTATAAAATAACTATGTAGCATAGAAAGGATCATATTCACACTTACAATTCCGTGAAATAACTTTAGCTCCGACTATCGAGGATTTCCCGAAGTCCGACAATCGTAGGTAGCCGGCGAAATGGACCACATCTCCACCTCGCCACAGTAGTCTCTACTGGATCTGGAAACAGAGCTACTGCATAATCCCTACACATTTCATACCACAGTACTTTGTCAGTGTTCATGATTACGGAGACACTATACGTCACATTTATACCCCACGATGTTTTACAATTTGATAGTCCTCAATAGTCAGTCATCAACATCAAATACAAATTTACATGGTTGGAGTTGTGTTTAAAAAAAAACAACAAAAAAACAGTGCATTTGATATAATCAATTTAAGTGCCTAAAAATTAAGATCAAACTTTGATTTTATGATACAAGTTTTGAAAATGGTATATCAGTGAGTTTCATGAATGATACTAAAATTAATTGAAAAATATGACTATAAAAACCTTTATCCCCCATGCAGTGGAGTAATCTTTTTTTTTATCATTTATATAATGAGTTTATATACAGACATTTAAAAGTATTACTTCTACATTTAAATTATTTTTACACATTTTAAAATGATCACAGTACTATTTTTGTACAAATGTTTCTCACATACATTCATTTATATTTAAACACATGAATTATAAATTGATGAACATTATTGTTTTGATGCAACAAACCAAGTATATCATATTGTTTTGAATATTTTGGTAGATTTTTTTATATTCATATTTTTTTTTTTTATCAAACTTCCGGATTTACCATTTACACAACTTAATCATAAGGTCAAAGTTTAGATCTTCATTTTTAGGTACCTACATCGATTTTAAAAAAAAGTGTATTTGATATAAACACCACTCCAACCATGCAAATCTGTATTTTACATGTTACTGTATGTTAATTACCAACCATTGAGAACTATTCAATTGTAAAACATTGTGGGGTATAAATGTGACATATAGCGTCTCTAATCATAGCGTCTCCGTAATGGACCCTGACGAAGTACTGTGGTATGGAACGCGTTGGGATTACATAGAGACGCTCTGCTACCGGATCTGGTAGACACTACTGTGGCGAGGTGGAGATGTGGTCCATTTCGCCAGCTACCTGCAATTGTAGGACTCTTCGAAATTCGATAGTCGGAGCTAAAGTTATTTTACTGAATTGTTCGTGTGGATGTGATCCTTTAATGCTACAAACTTATTTTATACTTACCTCGGTGCGCTTCTGTTTCTCCCTTTTTCTTGGAGATTTGATTGTGACAGGCATCTAGATTGCCCTCATTTTAGAAACGAGCAAGATTCTTACTTGATATGTTCAAAGCTACTGCCATTGTGACATAAATACACAGTACAATACCTATATATTCTTTGAAAAAGGCAGCAGGCTTAACATGCTTTGGCCAAAGGCTTAAACTAAATGCCCTTTTTTCAAGAGAAAATATAGGTATTGCACTGTGTATTTTTGTCACATTGGAAGTAGCTTTGGGCATCTTTGTTTGTTTTTTGTTGTATACATTTAGCAACGCCCACTAGCACTCCTTTTGACACACACACACACACATATATATATTGTGGTAATGTTTAGGGTTTCTCAGAGTTTGTTGGGTATCTGTGTGTTTATTACTTGATATGTTGTAGGGAAGAAAGTGGCTTGTTTGCCAACATCTGATGTAATGTCTGTTTTTGTATGGCGAGCATTATGAACAGCTGTGAATAAAGCTCTTGTTTGTGCTATAAAAGTTCCTGGTGCCCATCATTATTGTATCTGCATACTGCTGCGGCTCATTTTATTCTAACACATTGCCGTTTTTTCCCTGGCTTTTTCCTGGAATGCGACGCACTTCACCGGGAGCATGCCGCATTCATTTTGCGTTCTCAGCCACGGGTCGTGCGCGTGTCATGCGCGGTTGACGCACGGTTGATGCTTTTATTGAGAATGGTTCGGATTTAATAGGTTGCAATTCTTCGCGTGTCTGCCAGATGGCAGATATTAATGAATTGTAATGCGCATGCGCTTCAGTAATGTGTCAACTTGCAGGTGTTTCGTTTAAAAAAGATACCACAGTGTGCTATTGTAAATTGGCCTTGAGACTGAAGGAAGAAGTTGCAAAAATGTATCAATTTAGGCTTTTCATATTAAATAAAGACAAAGACCAGTTTCTGTTACAGTATTCTCCAGAGAGCCGTCGCCATGAGTGTTCAAGTGCAGCCTGTTTTCCAAAAACCCGACAGAAGTTACGCGTATTTGATATGGGCCGCGATTAATGCAACAGATGATAAGATGGCAACAGTTGTTCAAATGTAAAAGTATTTTATCGAAAACTATGACTTTTACAAATTTTCGCCAGCTCCTCATACGTGGAAGCATGCAATAAGGAAAAGGTTATGTAGCGATCCCTGTTTTTATCGTATTGAGCCACAATTTGTTGGAGGGTATTGGTGTGTATCACCGGCTTTTTCCTGTATCTATGATCATGCAGACGGCAAAAGGCGAAAGGTCGTGTTAAAACCAACTAAGAAACGACAGTCGCTGCCAAGCTATGCACCAGCACCGGCTTCCAATAACAGTCCCACCGTCAGTGACAACCCTTGCTGTCTATCCAGCAAGCCTGAGTCGGATTTCGCGTGCAGTTTCGATCAAGCTTACATGTATCTAAGCAATTTCCAGCCTCATCAGCTCACTACAGGTGTATTAGTCCCGCTGCAAACTATTGACGTGGATGATCAAGAACACTGGACTGGCAGTGGCCCGGCGCCGGTGCCAGCTGAATGGAAAATTCTATGGTGAGTATTGTTGCCGTATTATTTTCTGTGGTTTTTTTATTTTGATAATACAGTATCAATATCGGCGCGATTCAAAAGTCAAGCGAATCTCCTGTAAGCAATATTATTGGCTGAGCGGCTTCTCCAGTACTGTGCTGCAGATACTGAGAAAAAAAGTTTTAATTTTTTTTTGGTCACTCACTCACTCACTCAAGCAAGCAAGCAGTGGTGGGCGAAGTAACAGGCGCATGCGTAGTAATCACCTGCTGTCAAGCAGGAATGTGATTGAAACCAGACACACGTTCAAACGAATTGTGTGGGAGAGATGTACTGCATTGTAGAGAAGATAAGCAGTTGAAATACCCTGCAGTGCAGTTAATTATCCTGAGCGAGGGGAGAGCGCTGTATACACTGGCCACACACTTTATTCGAGCTCGGCTAGTCCCACGAATTCGGGTATACTCGGGTGTATTGAGGTTTGTGACTGTTTTCTGCCCGAGTGCATTGCGTTATTTTCCAGGCAGGGATTGAAGCATTTTATTCCCGCTGGCTGCAATACTGCACAGTATATATATATATATACTGCATTACAATTCATGAATTTATGCCCTCTGGTAGACACGCGAAGCATTGCAGCCTATTAAATCCTAATCATTATCATTTAACAGATCAGCCGCCCGTCAGCCAGGCATGAACCATGGCTGGGAAGGCAAACGCAACGGGGCTTGTCAGAGGTGAGGAGCGGCGCATTCCAGGTATCTGCCAGGTACATACTGGGTATTTGCTCGAATAAAGTGTGTCGCAGCAGTATGCCGAAATGTGACACTGTTACAGTACTGTACACGCCTATGCGTTTCAACAATTTTCAATGAGACATACTGTACAGCAGCACAGCACTGCAAATGCATGTATACTTTAAATATGCAAATGTTCAATTACTGTGCGCCCACACACAGACTGTGTACTGACGTTGGTTGAACCGTGAAGGTATTAGACTTCCAAGACAACAGCTTGCAAACGCCCCCCTGAGTTTTTACACGGCATTGCAGACGGCGAGAATAAAATGCTAAAATCACGAGCGCTAAAATAACGCAGTTCACTCCGGGCGAAACAAACAGAAAACCGCACCTAACCGGGATAATCCGAGAGCCGCGGATCTAGCCGATTTAGACTCAGGTCGGCCACCACTGTATCTACGTCCAGCCCGAAAAGGTATGCCAGACTGAGCATTGCCATGTACTGTATATATGTCCAACTCAATGTAAACAGGGGTCGCCAGAGCAAGGAATAGCGCAATTCAGCTCTCTGGTTGTCCCAGTACATATTATGCAAAGAAATAAATTAAGTGGCTTCTATTTATAATCACTAAACAGCAACAGTTTTCCAATTGTATGGTAACAACTACCATCAGGACCACAACAGCTTTCCCTGGGCCAAAGACTCTTCCCCACCCCCAAACGCCCCCAAACAACACGCTTATGAGAGTAATTAGCAGTTTGTGGGAATGTCTGGCAGGGAATGAAAGTTGATAACCAGAACAAGTAAGCAAGAGCAAGTAAGTAGAGCAGAATTGCAGTGTGACAAAGCACGTGATAGACACTTAGATACAGTGTATCACATAATTAACTAGCCACACTGTAGCAAGCAAAGCAGCCTCTGCACTGTGGCCATACATATAGGTAATTTATATAACATAATTAGTCAACAGTGTTGTCTCAATATGTGCCTAACATGGTTGACGCAGCAAAGAGGCTGCTGGATGAAGCAGGCAACTATATAAACAGACAATACTGGAATTCCAATACTGCGACATCAGCAGCATTTCTCTGGTACAGATACAAATAGGGATATTGATGCCACATCTCCTTCTCACATTGTGGCACTACTGTGCGTATTTATATATTGAGTGTTTAGGTATATCGCTGACAGTAATTCCAGGCTATTAACTCTTTATTTGCCACCAATACCCTCAGTGTATCAAGTCATTGCAAGCCTGTTTTTCTGCCAGCACGTTTATAGCCGTATTACTCTAGGTGGGGAAGTTACATTCCTATTAAGGCAAACTATGTCTCGTTTGACTAATTAGTGTTATTGATAGCACCTATTTTGAGCCCTACTGAGATTTCTCTGCTCCTTGGCCACTTTGTCGCACTGCATCACTTTTTAATTACCGTTTATACTCACAATACAGTGATGCATGTTTTATTATATTCAATAAATGTTATGTTTTATAAGGGTGGTGTGCCACACTTTAATTCTTTGGCAGTGCACATTTCTTTGTACCCTCCATTTCACTCTTCATATTCACTTATGTCACAGTTTTGTACCCACCGCCTATTATTAGGACCATACATTAAGTACCCTAGCTTATTTAGTTAATCAACTCCTCCCCCTTCACCCCCCACGGGGTGCTGATTTTGCTTAGCCCCATGCCTGGTCTTTAGGCTGTCATATCCCTGTTATTGAATCTATCAGTTAGCGTTATAGAACTGTGAAAACGCCTTGGTCTTCTCTCAAGGCAAGAATATTCTCTTCCCTCCTGATGCTTTTTCAATTATGGTATCCAAATCGTTTACCAAGCAGTAGTTGACCTTCAAAGGGTAACACACAAAGGTTATTCTTGGATGCGGAATCTGACCTCCATGGTCAAAGAGCTCTTCTGGCTCCTACTGACAACACCATAGACCTAGCAGCAAGCCTGACCAAGTCCAACAATGCTTCTGCAATTAATTCTGTGGCAAGTTTCATCTGTGAAAGTGCACTGGTAATGGAAGATCTTTTAACCCCTTTATCAAGAGCATCCTCTACATTGACAAACAACAATTTAATTGGTGTGGATATTGACATAATTGCCGCTGTCGATCTGTATGACGCCCCTGTCGCTATGAAGGATTTTCTGAGATAATTTTCTATTCTTCGATCCATAGAATCTCTGAAATATGTAGCGTCAACTGTAATGTTGTCTTCTTGGCAATCCTAGATACGGCCTCATCCAGCTTTGGCGGATGATTCCAGAATTCTACATTCATTTCTTCCAACGGATACATTTTGAATTATTTCTTCTAAATTGACACCTTCTGGTCTGGCAGTGACTACTCTGATTTAATTAACTGTGACAATGTCACATACAAGAAATGTTCTAGGTTTCCCTCTGTGTTCCCCTAAAAATCCTATTCTTCGATTCTATAGGTGGAATTGAGTCATCAATATCTCAAATTTCACGGATAGCTTTGATTAAATGCTCCACTTGATCTACATCAAAAGTAGATCCTTTTACCTCCCTTCGAGTCGCTTCAGTCAGAAATAATTTTGCAGCTTGGCCCACACCAGAGCTCCCCGACAGGCAAAAGAGAGGCAAGAACTCCCATTGGCTGGACTGCAAGCAGTCACGTAAGCCCCAAAAAGTACTACCAAAAAACAACAAATTAAAACTCCTAACCTCAGCTTGATGGGACAAAAAATAAAAAAAAGAATACCTGTGAGGAGGAGGAGTGGCTATATGTAGGGTTTCCTACAGGTGTAAGTCTTTAATTTGTCCTAACCCAGCAAGAAGGTGCCCACTGCCATGGAGATGCTCAGGAAACCCCATTCTTTCAGATAAAGACATAAATATGGAGGATGCATAAATCAATAATAAATGTAAATTTCTCCATGACAGCTGATTTTAAATGTATGGTATTTATTAAGGGATTACATCAAAGATTTTAGGCTTGAATATAATGTACCACTATTTATTGTAAATTAATGCAATTTTAGAAACATTAAATGTTAAAAAGATCCTAAACTTTCTCAAATATGAACTGTGCAATCATTTGTACAGTAGCAAACGATTGTTTTTTGTTTCGTTTTTGAACCCGCGAGCTGCTTTTATTCTTAGAACCATACAACTGCTTGCAAAGTTTTGCTGCATTTCATTTTTAATTACATGGTAGCAGAAAATGCAAGTCATGCTACTGTTATGAGGTTGCCATTGGCCCCATTTAGAGAACCTGTCTGTTCTAGACCAGCGGTGCGCAAACTGATGGGCGTGCGGTTTACAGAGGCCCCGCGCGCTTCCCGAAGGCACTTAAATGAAGTGCCAGGGAAACGGCGAAGGCCTCTGTAAACCTTACTTACCGGCATCTGGAGACGTGTCGCCATGGCAACGCGGCGGCAAATGACGCTGGCGTGTCATGTGACGTTGCGTTGCTATGGCAACGTGATGTCATGACGCCCAGACGCCAGGAACCAAGGTAAGGAGGGTGGCGCGCAGAGAGCAGGACAGCCGGCAGGGGGCGCAGGTGAAAAAGATTGCACTCCCCTGTTCTAGACAACTAAAGTGTCTATTCTACGCTATAATGCAAAGTTAAAAACACAGGGTTTGTGCATCAAAATGGGGCGATTTGCTCCAGAACAGAGAGCAATTTTCTTTAATTTGTGCCTGCAGCATATGCATGCTTTTAGCAGCAGAAGTCGATGCCACCTAAACCTGGTAGATTTAATTGACACAGAGAAAATTTGCTCCTGTAATTAGTGCAAATTTGGAGGGAAAAAAATTATATTGCGCTCCCCAGTGGAAAATTGGAGTGTGGCACTTTACTACAGTGATGCAAAGTGACAGAAACGCAAAAATACGCAATTTTCACTCATTTTTGAAGCACGTGATACATATCCCCCATTGCTCGATTGTGAGAAGTTGAATTTATGTGGCACCAATTTAATCATCAGCTTGGAACATGTTTGTGAAATTTGCACCTAAGAATTCAACTGAATTCCTGCGATTGTTTAATATATAGTTACATACTAGATGAGGCTGAATAGAAACACATTTCCATCAACTTCAACCTGTATTAAATTTAATATTTCTATTTACTGCATATCGATCCAGAGGAAGACAGACAAAAACCCAAAGTTACAATGCAATGATGTCCCAAATTCCTTTCGGACTCCAATAATGGCAATCACATTCTCCCTGGATCAACATCTTTCTTGTGTTTACTTATTTATAATATGTGAAGATAAAGCTGTGGTTCGTAATGACAATATCAGTTTGATGAATCATATTTACAAGTCCCTTACCTCCATTCTTCAGAAATTCTTTAGACGGTGTAATGGAATCAACCAGAAAAAAAAGCCACGTTATGGTAGTGAACGTTTTATACTGCACTAGCTGAAAGTACCCGGTGTTGCACGGGAATTCTAAGAAACCAAAAAATACTGAGATTTATAAATGTCTACATTTGTTCGTTTCTTAATGGGAAAAAAAATGGTATGAATTTTTATTCTAATGCCGTTGGATAAACTATATTTTTGGGTTTCTCATCAGGCGCAAAAACACACTTTTCCAGTATTCATTCTGGAGCCTCAAACATAAAGTGGTGCATGAGCAAAACATGGATTTTCTAAAAATCAGTTCAGCTTCTTCCAATCCTGACAAATTTGGTTAAAATCCGCACAGTTTTGAAAGTTTCAGTCCGCCATCGTCATTCAAAATAGCGTCCAATTGCATCCAAACAGACAAAAACCTGCTCATTGATCTCAGCAACCATCATGCAACATGTGGTTACAATATTTTAAGGTGTGTTCAAATGCAAAGCGGACACACAAACAACTTTCTAGATGTAGACGTTACAGACCCATAATTAATTGCTCCTATAAACAGTCTGAACTCTATTAACAAATACCACTTCTGCTGTCTGATCACTTGTTCACCTATTACAGCCCTTATACACAAAATGATTAACAGTGCATTGACAGGGATGAGTCCCCCTGACCTTCTTAGTTTAATTAAAATGTTACATTAAGCCAAAGTGTAAACAATATTCTTAGCTGTTACAGGGCAAATTGTTGGCAGTAATATCTCCCCTAAGGGGAATTATTTCCATACACCCCCAAAAACAATGCATTGCTTTGTTATGAGTGTATGCCTTATTTTGGAAGCCAAATCAAAAAATGAAAGGCACCTTATTAGGTCAAAGAATGCCCCCACGTTGGACAGTTTATTTATTTTTTACTACGTTACAAGTTATTAATTCACCCGTGTATAAAAAATAAAAAAAAGGAGAAAGCGGGTTGACCTTTTGGATTCTTTTCCTCTCTGGCAGCGATTGTGAATTCAGAACTTCAGAATAGGACTGAACCACAGGCAAGAGAATGTGATGAAACAGTAGTGAACTACCAAGTAATAATGTAATAAGTGACATAGATTTACCCTAAGTGACTTGTCATCCCTTTACCCTACGTCACTTATTAAATTACCGTGGATTAAAAGTTATGTTTTATATTCTACTCAGCACTATAATAACAGCACCCCAGTCCAATGGTCAGTCCATATAGGTAAGGAAAGTTCTTTACAGTGTTCCAGTCGATGAAGAAATGATGATCCAATTGCTGGCTGTTGGTTCCAAACTCCTCCTAATGTACAATAGACAAAAGAGAAAAGACCATTGCGCAGCCACAAGAACCAATAAATAACCCCACAAAAGAATTAAAGTAGTGAACTTACAAACATACTGTCGTTGTTCCTTTGAGACAATCTGTGCTTTAAACCTCTTCTTTTTCAGATATCACGAATCCCCCGTGTTGTCTGTCATTCATCCAGTTTTCTATCTGCTCACAGTATTACCACTCAGAAATGGTCCCCATGTGTTCCCAGAAAGGAGATGACATGAAAAATTGATGGTGCAGATTGATAAAATTTAATAACAATAAAATTAAAAAACAGCCAAAGGCTTACTCACATAAGCCAGGCTGTAATAAAACAGCTGACAACGTGCCGTCCGCAGCTTGATTCAATCAGGTATGGCTAGCTTCCGGGATGATGACGCTCTCACTTCTAGCAAACCCTGGAATTGGCGTCTAGCTCGGCACAATTGCTCTACGTAGCTCACCTTCTCCAGTTTTCGCTGCTATCGCTAACTCAGCTTTTGGTGGCCAGCACTACACTCTGTGCTCTGCTCTCCCCTCTGAGCGACTGCCATGAACCCGTGCGCAGCTCAATGACGTCACACGGTAGCGTCTCCCCTGATCTCTCAGCTACTGACGGGCGTATCAGTTCTAACTCCTCCCTCTCCATACGCGTTTCGTGACTCAATGTGGTCACTTCATCAGTGGTGAGGGGGAGTTACTACCTACTGATATATATATATATATATATATATATATATATATATATACCCTGGAGGATGATATATACTAAATGTAAATTAGCCAAATAAAATGCACACATACTGTTTACATGATATATACCACTAGGGAAACATCCCTGGGATTCAGTGGCAATGCACCAAGCACATAGAAGTGACATTTCTTGCTCTTCCTAATTATCCATTAATCAATCATGCATTAATTGTTTGTATATGTAACTTTGTATTAGGAAGAGCAAGAAATGTCACTTCTATGTGCTTGGTGCATTGCCACTGAATCCCATGGATGTTTCCCTAGTGGTATATATCATGTAAACAGTATGTGTGCATTTTATTTGGCTAATTTACATTTAGTATATATCATCCTCCAGGGTATATATATATATATCAGTAGGTAGTAACTCCCCCCTCACCACTGATGAAGTGACCACATTGAGTCACGAAACGCGTTTGGAGAGGGAGGAGTTAGAACTGATGCGCCCGTCAGTAGCTGAGAGATCAGGGGAGACGCTACCACGTGACGTCACTGAGCTGCGCACGGGTTGATGGCAGTCGCTCAGAGGGGAGAGCAGAGCACAGAGTGTAGTGCTGGCCACCAAAAGCGGAGTTAGCGATAGCAGCGAAAACTGTAGAAGGTGAGCTACGTAGAGCAATTGTGCCGAGCTAGACGCCAATTCCAGGGTTTGCTAGAAGTGAGAGCGTCATCATCCCGGAAGCTAGCCATACCTGATTGAATCAAGCTGCGGACGGCACGTTGTCAGCTGTTTTATTACAGCCTGGCTTATGTGCGTAAGCCTTTGGCTGTTTTTTAATTTTATTGTTATTACATTTTATCAATCTGCACCATCAATTTTTCATGTCATCTCCTTTCTGGGAACACATGGGGACCATTTCTGAGTGGTAATACTGTGAGCAGATAGAAAACTGGATGAATGACAGACAACACGGGGGATTCGTGATATCTGAAAAAGAAGAGGTTTAAAGCACAGATTGTCTCAAAGGAACAACGACAGTATGTTTGTAAGTTCACTACTTTAATTCTTTTGTGGAGTTATTTATTGGTTCTTGTGGCTGCGCAACGGTCTTTTCTCTTTTGTCTATTGTACATTAGGAGGAGTTTGGAACCAACAGCCAGCAATTGGATCATCATTTCTTCATCGACTGGAACACTGTAAAGAACTTTCCTTACCTATATGGACTGACCATTGGACTGGGGTGTTGTTGTCACCTGGAGCGCCGGGTCACTGCATTTTGTATAATATTGTCTGTAAACGAGTTTGTGAGAAATTTGTTAGGCAGAGACCCATTTGGCAGATTTCACTTAGCAGTAAGCCTATCATTCACATATTGTATTTACACGTTTATATATATTTTTTGCGCTGAGCTATAGGGTTTATTATTATTATTTTCAATCACTATAATAACAGCAATGTACAAATACAAAGTTATTTGGAGTTCACCGCGTAAAAAGCAAATGGTTTTTTTTTTCTCTCTACCATAGTTCCATTTATTTTTACAGCATGCAAACATCAATTATTTTCTTAAATCTTGATTTAATTTAAAGCTGCAGACCAAGCAATATCCTACGCGTTTTTGTTTTTTTAATAAATCAGTTCTGTACTATGAGAAAATACTGGTAGCATTTTTTTTCTCATTTAAAAACAGACATTTTTTATGTATTATAATGTAACAAGCATTTTTTGTTTCTATAGCAACCATTTACAAAGTCACATTCCCTTCCTCTTCTGAAACAGGCTCTGACACACCCCTTTTTCACCCTGCCCTCTCTCTAGCAGTGCACCAATTGTATCTAGTGACTGTATCGTCACATGATCTTCCCCACAAAACTTTGCATCTTTGGTCCTCTTCTGCTGCACTGACAGCCATTTAGTAAACCTCCGAGCCGAATCTTCACCTTCACAGGAGAACGGATCAATCGGCAATTTAGCTAATTACACATTGTGTGGATTATATTGATGCACATATTAAAGGGGGAAAATAAAATAAAAAAAACTGCTGCTTTAAGGAAGATAAGTGCATTGATAGGTTGTTTAAAATATATTTATAGCCCCTCTTGAAACAGGACACACAAGTTACACTGCTGGCATTTAACGCTGAGCAGGTCACATTTCCAGCTGGTTTGGCCACTAACTCAAAGTAAGCAATCAACAGTCAAGAGCACAAACAATTTGTTACAAACAGTAACCTTAGGCCTGTTCAAACATTAATGTTTTCAGGGGAATATTGCACAAGGCAAAAAAACAGAAGGCCTTCTTCATATTATAAGAATGTTTTTACAAAACAACTGGAGAAACCCAGAAGCGATCTAATAAGCCTCTCCCCACATGTAAACATGCTGCAACAAACATACATTTTCTTCTTTGACAGTTTTTATTCATTACTTCAAAAACTTTTTTTTTATGTTATTAAATGTTACTTTGTAATATTTCATCACAATCTTTTTTTATATACAATCTACAGGTCGATAGAGTTTTAAGTATCTAAAATAAACCGGTTGGGGTTCTGTGAGATCACAATAATTTTTTTTTAAAGGGTTCCCGTTTTTAAAAGGTTGAAGACCACTGGGTTCGAGGACACGTGGGCCATGTTAATCAAACGAGGAAATGAAATCCTGCAGATAAATATGTCGCTGCATTTGAAGCTGGTGAACCTGGTTCGAATTCCAGTGCCAGCTCACCTTGTGACAATAGGCAACTACTTACTGTACTCTCCCTGTGCCACTTTACTCATTCATTGTGCCTGCAAATCTGTGTACAGTAAACAGGGATGGGAAAATACAGGGCAACTAATATTTTTTTGGGGGGTGGGGAAAGAGGGGAGGGGTGAGCAGGAGTTTGTCAGTGAGCGCACGTCAGCGTGTCACAACAACGCATCCACTGACTAGGGTTGCCAGGTGTCCGATATTGAACCCGGACAGCCTGGTATTTGGTTACTCTGTCCGGTAAAAAATGAGAGAATACCAGACATGTAGGTGTCCGGTATTATGTCTCCGGATTTAGTAACCAATCGCGGGATTTCCCCCAAGAAGGGAGAGAGCAGGGCTGCTGCTGCTGGGCGGCTTTCTCCATCCTGATTGGCTGCATTACACAGCAGCAGCCAAATCAGGAGGAGGTGGCAGGAGCCTCGGGGGTGGGGCCAAAGAGCGGAGGAAAAGCATGGAGCAGAGAGAGGCGAGGCTGTGTCCTGCCTGTATGTGTTCTTTTTTTGTCCTGGTGTGTGTGTGTTTGTGTTTTCTCTGGTTGTCATCTGGGGGTGAGAGAGTATGCAAGGAGGGGGGTGAGAGAGTATGAATGGAGGGTGAGAGAAAATGAAAGGAGGGGGTGAGAGAAAATTAATGGAGGGGGTGAGGATGAAAGGAGGGGGGCAAAGGAGACTTTTGGTTACATCCTTTGATTAGCAGGCTTATCATTATTTGATCAAAGGATGTAACCAAAAGTCTCATTTGTCTTATAGATTTAGTTTTCACTATGTATATTTATTTCCCCATTTATTGCTATCCCAATGGGAGAAGCACAGGAATTCACTTTCTGTTTTTGCACATTGGTATGGCCAATCCTTTCACCAGCAGCATGCTCCTTACATGGAGAAGTGCGGTAAATATATATTTGTTTTGCCCATCTCCGTTGTCGTCTCAGCAAAGACCTACATAGTCAACAGAGTTATAATTCATCTGGTTGCACCAGACACACCCTACTTTAAAAGGCCTGGGAAATGTTCAACAAAATCTCGGACAATCCCACTAGAGCGGACAACTCATCCACATTAGACCCCCTTCTCGTGGCATCACTGGTGCACTGATAAGAAAATGTTAAAGAAACCGGAAGTATTCTTAAAACAGACATAACTTAAATGCTTAAATTATATATACACACATAGGCTGTAGGAAGCCATAAACAACTAAGCGTGAACATCCGAGAAACCAGAATATGGACTTCAGGAATAAACCAAGAGAGGCCCATTCCATTGTCTCTCAAATTCAACAGCAGCAGAAAATGGTTTGCCACATTTGATTTTGGGAAGATACACCTTAAGAAATGTAATACACCATATTGAGGGGTTGGACACCTCAGCAGCCTGCAGTTGCCCGAGGCTCACAAGAGGCTCACAGCTGCAGAAAGTTCAGACAGATTTGGAATGTGAAGATACTGTACTGTATGTCGAAAGTACAGGTGACATTTTAGAATGTCCATGACCCTGCATTTCTTTAGAGAATCTTCAGGACAAATTTTAGAATGTTCTGCCCCTCTACACTTACACGTACCCTAGCCCGACCGTAACCCTGAATACTATAATTATGAATAGGAACGTGATATAAAAACAAAAGAGGGAGAGGGAGAAGGTGGTATGATACCTTTTATTGGACCAACAAGTAGTTGACATGTTACAAACTTTGGAACCTCTCGGGATCCTTCATTGGGCAAGGCAAAAATACAGAAATACAATATAATATACAGTGTATTTACACGGGATATCTGGTTGCAATGGAGGTAGACAGAAAGTGTGAAATAAGATGATAGAAACAGATAGCCTGGTGTGAAAATTACAGTAGACATGCCATAAGTATTCAAATTGTGTACTGAGTCCCTATTCCCTGAATTAAATTTACACAAACACTTTAAAAAATAATAATAAATAAAAATAGCATACAATAACAGTAATAACAAAAACAGGTTTTACCACAGCAATTACAAAATGTGCATAACAAAGATTCAAGTCTTATAAGAAAGCAATCCCGCCATAAATAACAAAATAAAAAAAAAGTGTGTTTACTTGAAACGTGAGGATCAATGGACTTCCTGAGATACTTGTATTTAAAAAAAATGCAGGCTTTTACACACACACAAAAAAACACAAATATGATGCAGGGTTACCAATAGAAAGCAATTTTGTCATCTCCGGATCTCACAGTTTTTGTATTGGCCACTGGTGTAAACCCTGACCCTGCAAGCATACGGTGTGCACCGGTTTGCCCGGTGATCATATGGCTCATCACTCGGGAACTGGAGGGTCCCCGGATGAGGTCCGAGGGACCCCCAAAGTCCGGTAGGCTTAAAAATAAAATTTAAAAAAAAAAAACGAAAAAATGAAATAATTGTGCTATTAAAAGAACATATAGAGAAGTAAAATAATGTATCCTGTTACAGAACTAAAATACACAAACATGATGACTTAATAAGGAACTAAGAAGGGAATTATGCCGATCTATAACAAGAAACGCTGCTTTACTTAACTATTTCATTAAGACAACAGAAAATGTTTGAAGAAGCAGCAACTGCAAACACCTTTCTGTAGGTCAGTGTTTAACCTTTTTTTGGTTAAGGAACCCTATCATTATTTTGTGAAATTCTGTGGAACCCCAACCCTCTCTAACAGTGTGTCTGAGATCAAATGCATTGAAAGGAACCCCAACCCGCTCTAATATTGCATCCGAAATCAGATGCATTGTAAATGATTCTGTATTTGATACAATTGTCAAATGCCCTGAACATTGCAGAGAAGCTCACGGAACCCTATTGTAAAACCCTGCTGTAGGTTATAGCAGAGGTGTGCAAACATTTGCTCCTGCGCCCCCCTGCCTTGTGTCCCCCATTGCTCACCCCACCCCCCCCCCCTTCACTTAGTGCGGCGTCAAATGACGCGCAGGGTCTTGTGACGTCACGTGACCCTCGGCGTAATTTGCCGCTGCGTTGCCATGGAGACACGTCTAGATGCCGGCTGAATCTCGACAAGTTGAGGTTGCAGAGGCCTCCCCGCGATCCCCCGGCATTTAATTTTAATGCCTTGGGGAAGAGTGCGGGGCCTCAGCAACCGCCCGCGCCCCCCCAGAAAAATCTCCCGGCTCTTGGGGGGGTGCGCCCCCCAGTTTGCTCACCCCTGGTTTATAGTACAAATCTCTATAGATTGGCAAGATATTAATTGCCTTACATGCAAGAATCAATTTATAGCAAGGAGTTCAACTGTACTGTGGACCACTAGGGTTGTGTTTATCATGTACAAAAACTGCCTTACTCTAATGCCCTTATTTAATATGCAGTGAAGACAATTCCTCAAGCTGGAGGAGATTTTAGTCTCATTCATTTGAAGCAGCTTCAGAGCATATTTTATAAAAGGCCTAAGGGGTGTTCACCAAGTTCCAATAAGGAGTATCAGATCCTGCATTAACAGCCATACAAGTCAATGCCAGTTCAACGAAGATCAAGCTCCGATAGCCCATACCGCATCTTAGTCGAGCCCCGGCATGTCAATGTAAGTCCTCTTCTATTTTGTGCCATTTGCAAGTATTAGCTTGCGTCACCAGGAGATCAAGAGTCATGTAATCCACAGGGGTGCTCAAACTTTTCCGTCTGTGCACCCGTCTGCTCTTCCCACCCCCACCCCCTAGTTCGCATCCCCCCCCCCTTACCTCATCACCTGCGTTTCACATCACGACATCATGTGACCCTGCCATGGCGTAGCCAGAAGCCGCCGATCTGGTAAGGGAGTTACAGAGGCCTAGCACAATCCCCCGGCATTTAATTTAAAGGCTTTGGGGAAGAGTAAAAGGGACACAAGGCGCACCCAAGGTGAAGATAAAAGTTGTATTAAACAGACAAAATAAAGCAAGTAAAAACTTACATATATAAAGTCTGTAGTTCAGTGAATTCGTTGAATGATTGTCCGTGCTGCCTTGTTGCTGACTCGGGAGCTGGGAGACAGTGTTGTGCTCGAGGCATTGAGCTCCCGCACGCTGGAATCAGCTGGTGCCTCCGCGCTTATCTGCTGCTTCCGGGTTTGCGTAGCCCATATGTTGCAGTCTGACGCGTCTCCTTAGCTACCTGATTTTGCAAGGTCCTCCTCGGCACAAGAGAGCAGGGCCTTTAAGCGCTGCGTAACCCTCCACAACATTTTGTGGCGCCCAGTTTGCGCACCCCTGCTCTATTGGAAGGCACAAAGCAACTTAAAATAGATAAAATACTGCACTCAAGCTAGCTTAATTATTTTGAAACAAGAAGTCTCTTTGTTGTTGGGTGCTACCTAGGGAATAAGTGATACAAAGACGTGATGTCACTAATTCACATACTACGTTAATTAGTGATGTCGCATCTCATGTGGTCTATAGCAGACCCAGGTGCATATGGCGATTCGGGAGCACGCCATCTCAACCCGCTTTTAATGTAGCATTTCAGAGGTCTGTCAGAATTCTTGAACTCCTGCTCAGATGGCAACGGCAGACTAGATTTCTGTCTCACACCTGTTACCCTATCTATATAGGAAACAAGCAGAGTGAAAGCTCTAGGAAAAGCACTCCGTAAGGGGTAACCTTAAATGGCATATGTACTAATAAGATCTGCTGCTATGAAATTGGCCAAATCTGTTGAGGGGAGGGGAGAGCACTTAGAAGGTAATGTACAAACCAGCCCGGATAGTCCAAAAGAAGCAAATATATTACCCCTACAGTATGTCGTAGCCTGGAGTGGAAGTCGACCCCGGAGTGAAAGTTGACCCCATGCCTTCTGTGATAAACGGTGGGGAGTGGCTTCTGCTCCCTGCAATATACTGTTTCTCCCTCAACAGGCCGGCACTTGAACAAACGTGTACTGCAGACGGATCAGTACTGCCTGTATGTGTCGCTCCAATCGAAAAATGCCGAACAGAGAAAAAGCAGAAGATTGGTGGGACTGCAGTCTCTGTTACCCTAAGGCCGTGTCCAGGCTTAGAGCGCACGCACGTGAGTGCTGCGCGATGAATCACGTTATGTCAATGTGATCTATAGTGCGCCCGCGAGCGCACACACGTGCCCGTAAGCGTTCCATGGAGAGCAGCATGAGGAGACAAATTATTTTATATTTGCCGCGTGATGGCAGGGTCACGTGAGCGGTTTGCCCAATGAGGGCAAACCAGCTCTGTGACGTCACGGCCATGCCCCTCCCCATGCTGCACGCAACAGCACATTTCTAAACGGCCACAAAGCGCCCCAGCTTCATCAGCGCGTAACGTCACACCGCTCGAGAGTGCGTGCATTCAGCCTGGACGCGGTCTAAACCAACCACTTTAGAATCCAACTACTACTGGGAGCTCAGGAAATTTGTAAAAGGGTTACACAGTGTGGCAACAGTATACAGCTCCTTAGTGTAGCAACCACGGGCATTGGCCACACATGAATATATTTTACCCGAGAGTAACACTACTATCCAACAGCAAAATAAGAAAAAGTGAAAGATACAACTATAGCTGTATAGTTACAGATCTGATCTCCTCGTCGTTAAAATACAGCACAACCTAGTTCAAGAGCAATTGTACCTGAAACCTAGTAATTTAATCTTCTTTTAAACCGTTTTGTTGTCAAACTACATATTGGATACACAGACTGAATGTGGTTATTCCGGGCACCAAGGTTAACGCTTTGACCGGGGCATGTTTTAAGCATTTAGGATTAAAAGCTCAATTTTAAACTGCACTAATAGGATTACTTATTAAATATAGAGAACCAATAGTCCTTTCAGTACCAAAAATATGGGCACATCATAACATATGATACATATGTATATATTCTTTCAAAGTGTGCAGTGTACCAACCGGCAAGTGGATGGCTTTCGTCTGTCTGTTTTATTGGACTCAATGGAATGTGTCAATTTCTCAGTCCCTGTGACAAACGGCCGTCAAAGTGAGGTCTGGTCACACCGGAGCACCAAACAGTTGGTACCTAAATCAGTGGGACACCGGTATACCGAGTCCATCCAGACTGCCCGCTGGGAACGTGCCTCAGTCCTGCTGACCACCAGGGTATCCCTGCTCGGGCTAGGGCAACAAGGTGCCCAAAAACATCCCCTGCTATTCCTAGCCTTACACTGCTAGAAAGGTAGTTAAGCACCCAGAACCACTAGGGGCCCACCCCAAGGGCAATGCTCTTATACCCGAGATACTGCCCACCCACTATTGGAGTCACTGACCCCAATTACACAACCCTTGCCTGAACTCACTAGTGGGTTGCGTCTGAGCACATATCACCATACACAGTGGGTCAAAAGTTACACAAACCCCTATAGGTTCACATTCGGTCATGAGAATAGAGCGATAAATTCAGTAAATTAAAGGGGAGGGTATTATAAATGACAGAGGTTTTCTTGAAACTTACAAGGGGTCAGGTTCACCTGGGGAAGCAGGAACACAGTCTCTGGGATGGTGCAGGGAAATGAGGTAACTGTGCAGGCCACCATGTTCCACAGAGAGCTCAGAGCATCTAAAATGTCTTGCCCCAGTGAGTCTCAACTGACAGGCCGAGCTGGCTCATATTAGGAAATTGGCTCCATTCAAACCTATAGAAGTCCGCTGCACCAAACAGGGACTGGTTGCTAGGGGAGAGGACCAATCAGAGGACTCTGTATTTTGCTGACCTGCACTAGGGCCAAATCATTCGGGAGGGGGCAGGGCTTGAAGCAGCCAATCGGAAGATCCAGATTAACTAACACAGAACTCTCTCCCTGGCGTGAAAACCCAGCCCCTGCGCAGAGAGAGAGTGGTGCAGGGGTCTTGGAGAGTGGTGCTGGGGAAGAGAAGAAACACAGAGCACACCAAAGGTTGGTAAAGATTGTATTAGGCAGTACAGATATAAGCAAGTAGAAACTTAAATTTAATGTAGCTGCAGTTCAGTAGATTCAAGTAAAATTTGTTCGTGTTGACAAATAAAGTTCAGATGGAGTGGGGAGCAGAATCGGTTTACAGTGTTGAGCTTGAAATCTCGCGCAATGGGATCGTGGAACTTGCTTGTCAGGATCCACCTTCTTTCTCCATCTGATAAACTCTTCAGAGTGGTGCTGGGGTCTGGGAGGGGGCTTGGCAACCCCCTCCGTCACACTTTCCCCTTCAGAATGGGGACTGTGGGGCGCCTGTCCACACGAGTAGGTGACCTGGTCCCCGCTAACCCAATCCGTAGGCTGGCCAAAGTATTCTTCGCCAGGACAGCTTCCTGAGTTGCACCTGTCAGCTGTTATCAGGGAGCCCATCCTCAAGAACAAACAGGGGAGTACCAGCTCATCTTCCACCCTCTTAGGGTACTTACTACAGCTCTTGGGACTCCATCCGGTGTCTGCAACCCAACCCTTTCCCTATGGTACAATAAAACTCATTCCTTGGGGCCCGGGTACAGTCAGCCCCTTCATTCCATTGGGCCCGACGGATATCTCGTCTGAGCCCAAGGGGGTGACGGGACTCACACACTCCTGGTGTCCCAAGAACAGTACAGTTACAGTAATGTATACATTATACACAGTCATTCCTTCTTAGTGGGGAACCCTGAATATTGTCCAGCATTCTGGAGATTAGTCCCTCTGGGCATACCGTTCCCACACGTCCATGGTCGGAGGGGTACCCCGGTTTTATAAGCCATCTCTCCACTGACGAAGTCCATGACTGAGAGGGACCCTGGTGCAACTGCACAAAGAGGACAGGGTACAGTCCCAGTTGGTTCTCCAGTGAGGACCAGCCTTGGTTCAACTAGCGAAGAGATCATTGGTGTGTCTTTCTCTCTGCCTTGGCCCAATTTGTCCACGAGGCATACTGCAAGGGGATAACAGCTCCAGATAATAGCTTGTGGCCCCATTTCTCCAATCACAAGGGCTGCTGCACACCCCGTGCCCCCAGGATTTCTCAGAGGTCGCTGGTGCAGCGATGGGCATGGGACTAGGTGCCCCAGGGGATGGTGCAGCATACTGTTCCGGCTTCTCAACTGAGCCCGCAATCTCAGGGGTCATAGGTGGGGCACTAAGTTGTGCAACCGTGGGGGATAGGTGTTCACCCACGAGGTTTACCCCATTTTCTTCTGCCCGCGTAATTGCGGGAAAACGTTGGGGCACACTGGAGCCCTCACTGGGCCCCTCCTCTGGGAACGTTGCGCTGAGGACATCAGAGGATAGGGTACCATCGGTACCATGAATTTCTGGTGTCCGGATCTCAGGGGGCCTGAGGTGAATCATGCTGAAAGTGGTTGCAAATTAATTTATGGCTGTGGTGACCACTGCCTTCTGCCCTGCTGATCCGGCCAGGATCAGGGGTACCGGTAGAGTGCCGATCAAGCCTGGAGTCGTGAAGCTGTGGTGCTGAGAAGCTGCTATGCTGGTGCCCCTTGCCTCTTTGACACCTCCTACCATGGAAACGCGCGAACCCGTAGCGTGAAACGTGCGTTGGTTGTGACTTTGCGTTGACATCCTAGGATGAAGTGGGAAAAATCGCCATGGTCCATACTGATTGTATGGCATTGTGAACATTGTAACTAAATGATTTACTGGGGGCTGCATCTCTAAACGTGCCGATATACGGTATTTGCGGTTTGGTTATTTGTAATATAGCAGCCATGTGTCTTACATGGTAACACTGTGAATGGTAATGATGTTGTCTCTATACAGCTAAAGAGCTGAGGGGAGTGTTTAAAATTCTTACTCTGGCTTCTCGCCACACAGCAGTGATGTGTTCTATGCAGATACATTGTAAAATGAGATATTGATTCTATACATCTGAGAGTTGAGGCTTAATATCCTTACCTCGGAAGGTGGCCCGGTAAGTCTCGGGGGTAATAGGATACCTCGAGTAAAACTTGTTTCACTGCCAGGTAGTCACATCAGCTGTCTAGGGGGCCAGCCGCATAAGCAGAATTGGCCTGGCTGCTCAGTAACTGGGGCAGATACTCAAGTCAGGTCTCTTGGACCAAGTGATATTGTCGACAAGTCATTTCAAACACGTAGGAAATCGTCTATGTGCTGTTTGGTTTCATCAAACTTGGCCAAATTATTAGGGCCCTGAGACGAAGCGGCCTGTAGGCGAGGTCAGATACGAGTCCACACATGCACTTTTGGGTAAACCATAATATTGGAGTGGTTTTATTTGCCACAAAACAGCAACCAAAACATTGGGGCTACTGTCCCTTTAAGAAAACCAAATAATAAAACACCTATTCCCGTTAGGGAAACTACATAAACATTTCTCCGCCCTTTCTATCTGACTGGCTGGGTAAGCCAGTTACCAATCCAAACTTATAACCACAATATTAGTAAGACAGGGAAGAATATAGAAAGTCTTATCTGACATGTTCCAGGGATTCCTTCACAGGTTCTCCATGTTGCTCCTTCACTCCTTAAGGAACGCCGGCTCTGGGGAGCAATCTTTATCCTGGTTGTGATTCCCAGCTGGACCCCACAGGCCTGCTTCCTTCAGTCCTAGAGTCCATAACAGCCAGGCTCTCTGCTGGCTGGGAGAAGTCTCTCTACCCTCATGGGGAAAAACCTAGCTCTCTGTCTTTGGCAACTTCCTGCCTTTTATAGCTGCTCAATCAGGAGTTCATTGTCCACACCTCCCAGTTCAGGTATGAAATCTGATACCCGTGCAGTCTCCTGATGTTTGAAAGGGAGTTAACCTCTTCACTCCCTTACAAGCCCCCATGCACGGAGCGATGGGGAGCGGCAGGGGGCAGCGATGCCTGCCGCACTGTTTCGTCCGCTTCCCGCTGTCGGTCCTCTAGCTCCCTCTGCTGGTAGAGGGCCTCCTTCTGCAAGTTGACTTCCTGTTGTAAGCTTTGTAACACCGCTAGCCTAACATCGGCGTTGGGGTTTGGGCTGACTTGAGCCAGTCGCTGTCGAAAGAGCTGGTCAAAGGCGGCCTCTTCCTCTGTGACAGGTTAATCTCCTGGATCCGCCATCAGGACTGGCGTGTCTCGGGGCGTGGGCCGAGACCTGGTGCCGACCGCACCTCGTGTCATCTGTGGGTAGCAGTAGATCTGGGGACAGTGGTGTCCATACCCTCGCTGTGGGAGAGGCCTGGGCCCAACCCAGCCACATCCAGGATGGGGCAGAATTGGAGCCCTGGGGGTTATTTGAACCCTGCTCAAGGGTGGTCGTTAGACACTCCTCGTCATTCCGCTGGAGCAAGTCAGAGAGATCAGCCCGAGTGCCCTCTCGGGTGTCGATATGTCTGGCCTCACATAGGACCATCAGGTAATTTTTATTCAGGCCTTGGTATCGGCTGGTCATCTTGGCTATCAACATGGAGGGTAGAGGAAAGAGAAGAGGAAAAATAAAGGAGGAGGGGTCTGATGAGGGCTGCAGTCGTGCACTGTGCTCTATTGACGGAGGGTCTAGGATAACACTGTCCTAGATCCACTCAGTGTGAGGACGTCTAGAGATAATCCACACACTGAGCGATCCCACAGCTGCCACCAGTTTGTGACAAACGGCCATCACGGAGAGGTCTGGTCACACCGGAGCGCCAAACCGTTGGTACCTAAAACAGTGGGACACCGGTATACCGAGTCCATCCAGACTGCCCGCTGGGAACGTGCCTCAGTCCTGCTGACCGCCAGGGTATGCCTGCTCGGGCTAGGGCAACAAGGTGCCCAAAAACATCCCCTGCTATTCCTAGCCTTACACTGCTAGAAAGGTAGTTAGCACCCAGAACCACTAGGGGCCCTCCCCAAGAGCAATGCTTTTATACCCGAGATACTGCCCACCCACTATTGGAGTCACTGACCCCAATTACACAACCCTTGCCTGAACTCACTAGTGGGTTGCGTCTGAGCACATATCACCATACACAGTGGGTCAAAAAAGTTACACAAACCCCTGTGGGCTCACACTCGGGCACGAGAATAGAGCGATTGAACAAGGGTTTAATCTGGACGGTACAGTACAAAAAAAACAACATACTGCCAACATCAGTAAATTAAAGGGGAGAGTGTTATAAATGACAGAGGTTTTCTTGAAACTTACAAGGGGTCAGATTCACCTGGGGAAGCAGGGGCAACCAGGGGACTCTGTATTATGCTGACCTCATAGCCCTGCTCTAGGACCAATCATTCAGGAGGGGGCGGGGCTTGTAGCGGCCAATCAGAAGGCCCAGATTAACCAACACAGAACTCTCTCTCTGGTGTGAAAACCCAGCCCCTGCGCAGGGAGAGGGAGCTGCTGGGGTCTGAGAGAGTGGTACTGCTCTGTAATCCAGCAGGTTTGAGGTGCAGAACCTTCCCTGGCTAATATATCTGCATCCAATGCAAGAAAGTCGGCTCAAACTAATTCTTACACTCGAGACCCAGTAAAAAAAAAAAATGAATTAGAGTTGTGCTAAATGCCTCCAAAAGCAAAATCAGGATTAACAGATCCCCATACATTTTAATCTGGTCTGTAACGGTTACATACGCCCATAATCATTCATTATTTCCAACTGCCCATGAAATGTCTGTAAATCGAATGTATTACCTCTGTTCATTTAATGTAACCATGTATTGTCATCAGAACTCTGTGCCCAGGATATATATGAAAACAAGAGGTAACTCAATGAATCATTACCTAGTAAAACATTTTAGAAATAAAATTAAAATGATCGTCTTTTACCCAAATATACTAGCCGGCTTCATTGGCCATTTAACGCCTTTCTGCCCAGCAGAAAGCGCAGGAGTTAAGCATGACAAACCATACACTATTCCAGCTACTACACAGATTATTTGAGGCACTACGAAGCTGCCGCACCTTTCGCCGGTCCATAAGCATTTCATGTTAGCTCACGCAGCACCCAGTATCCCATTTAAGAGTAGATATCTGACACCTCACCTGGTTGCTCCCTCGCGGCCATCACAGAAGCCAAATAATGTGCCACATCGAAGAAGGGAAACATGGACAAGTGGGAGAATTGCAGGGACACGTTCGCCAGCGACTCCATCGCGAAAGGTTAGGAATGGAGAATGGACACCACCTTGATTCTCTCTCTACTACTCTTCTCCACTATGCTCCTCACTACTTCTAAATGCTGCCTCCCCTCTTCACACTATCAGATGTTTCTCAACTAACTTCACACCTCGCTCTCTGGTCTCTCCCCTCACTCTTTCATTTCTTTCTTCACAAGACACGTACCTTTCCTTCTAAATACTTCGTGTCTACCCTCCCTTCTCAACTATAATCTTACTCTGCTAATTGATACTCTCGCTCTACTCTCCACCTCACCTGTCACTTTCAGTCCTTGATCTGTACCCCCACGTCTCTCACCACCTCAATATTTAGTGACTCACACACTCTTCTCTCTATATACAACTTCTCCCTTCCTCTCCCAACTTCTCAGTTCCCGAACTCCTGTGCTCCCCCTTTGTCTCCCCGCGTTCTGTGTTCTACCCCGGCGTTCTAAAATCTATATTTAGTTTCTCCATTCACTGGTGGGAACTGGGAAGCAACGCGCGCATGCGCGAAGACGTCGACGTTTAGGGGCGGGGACGCGAGTCGGAGTCACTCCCCACGAATTGCTGCCTTGCTGCAGACGAGGGTCGGACTGTGCTCATGGACAGAGCGTGATGTCACAGCCGCGCCTCCTGTGATGTGTGGAGGGGCGGGGTGCTGCCTCCCTCCTGCTGAACTCAATGCACAGCACGTGGAGCACGAGAAGGTATCGACTATGGATTAATGATTGTCACTGCCCTTAATTGTTCCCTGTCCTCATCACTTTCTTTCACTGCCTCTGTTTCTCCCCATTTGCTTCCATTTGTCCTCCTCTGCGCCTAACAACGCCCCCCCCCCCCTGTTTCTCACGGTCCTCTGTTTCTCACCGTCCCTCACTACCCCCCTCCTGTCCCTCACTACCCACCCCCCCTGTCCCTCATACCCACCCCCCCTGTCCCTCATACCCACCCCCCCTGTCCCTCATACCCACCCCCCCTGTTCCTCATACCCACCCCCCCGTCCCTCATACCCACCCCCCCGTCCCTCATACCCACCCCCCCGTCCCTCATACCCACCCCCCGGCCCTCATACCTACCCCCCTGTCCCTCATACCCACCCCCCTACCTCATACCCATCCCCCTCCCTCACTAAACACCCCCCTGTCCCTCACTAACCACCCCCCCTGTCCCTCACTACCCTGCCCCCCGTCCATCACTACCCTGCCCCTCCACACATCACTAACCTGCCCCTCCACCTATCACTACCCTGACCCCCCCGTCCATCACTACCCTGACCCCCCGTCCATCACTACCCTGACCCCCCGTCCATCACTACCCTGACCGCCAGTCCATCACTACCCTGACCCCCAGTCCATCACTACCCTGACCCCCATCCCTCACTACTGCCCCCCCTGTCCCTCACTACCGCCCCCCCCCCTCTGTCGCTCACTACCGCCCCCCCCCCTGTCCCTCACTACCGCCTCCCCCCCCCCCCCTGTCCCTCACTACCGCAATTTGGGGGTCCTAGATTGTCAGCTCTTGGACCTGCCTGTTGTTCATGTACTGCTATGCAATGTATGTAAAATGTGCAACCATAAATAATTTTTGTGTTTTTTACCTTTCCAGGAGTGCTAGCAAGCAGAGATTGCTGGGCTATGAGCTTAAGAGTAGGTTTTGCTGAGACACTTCTGTCAGATTGTGTCTACTGTAAGTAGAGGGGTTCCAAAGTTATTGGTCACCCCAAACATGTACCTGGTAATCAGGTCAGATTCTCGGTTACATGGAAGCACAATGCTCCGGACAAAATCTTACCCTGAAAACGTTCTTACAACTCACCGCCAGGATATCCTGCTTCAGCACAGAACAGAACAGGTAAAGATAAGGGTTCAAAGGGGGCAAGGTATCCCCAGAACAGTACAGGGTCCCTAGTCTCAGGGGGTGGCCCAGTTCATCCCCAGATAACCCTTACCCTGGTATAAGAGGTTCAGAGGGGTACAACAGTCAGGTATAAACCTGTGAGGCTTTTATTAAAACAAAAAGTCTTATGTTTGCAGAGTGTAAGGGATATGGCTAGTGGGGCTAAAACAGCTCAGGTTTTCACTCTATCCCTTTCACCAATAGACATAGGACATTTTAATAAGAAAATTTATAAACTATATTTTCTTAAAGTGATAAAATGTAGTATGCTTGTATATTGTAACATAAGCTGGGTCCTTTTACTGCAGGACTCCACAGGGGGGCTGATGGGTTTCCAGGGTGTGGTGCCACTAAGTCTGCCCCTGGCTCCGTAGATCAAAGTAACACTTGTTGACAGGAGTGTGAGCAGCCATCTGTGCAGGATGGCTGAGTTAAGTTTCCAAGTCCTGGGATGATTACAGGCCATTCCAGCAAGTGGTCACCTCCCCAGACTGAGAGGCACCTGAGCTCTGCATGAGAAGTAAGCAAGATGGCGATTTTTGAGCATGCTCCTCTGCCATGCTGAAGCTCAGGTGCCAGGCGTCACAAGACTGGCAAACCTGAATGACTAGCAGTCAAGATCCCAAGCTTGTGTGTTGGCAGTAATGCTGGAGGACTGACTTTGCAAATGTTATAAAAACAAGTTTATAGACAGCCCATGGGGAGATCCCAAGACGGATCCAAGTTGTGACTCCAAACACAAAGAAGCCTTGCGGAGCTAGCAAGGAAACGGCTGCAGGACTACAGAGCAGAATATTTTCTACGTCCTACTTTCAGCACCATTTCCAATGGACTTGTTAAAGACTTTATTTCGGTCAAGGAAGTTTAGTTTTTCAGCACAAAACCCCAGTAAGTGTGTTTTCTCCTGTACTATTGTAATTCACTGTGTGTATGTCTCTTTCCTAGAAATAAACGCAATTTATTTTGATTTTGCTCAATGATATGATCCCAGCATAAAGGTGTAAGTACCTGGTTTTCTGTGACACTACCCTGCCCCTCGCTACTACACGTCCCTCACTACTACCCCTCCGTCCCTCGCTACCTCCCACCCCCCCTGTCCCTCGCTACCAAGAGGGACACGCGCGCACCCAGAGAGAGAGGCGCGAGGGCAGGAGAGTAGGGTAGGTGAGGTACTTGCCGTAGTCGGGTTGGAGAGAGCAGAGAAGTCCGAAGCCGTGGTCGAGGAGGAGAGAGTAGAAGTCCGGTTGACGAGCCGAGGTCCAAGGATGCCAGAGGTCAGAAGTTCGTGTCAAACGAAAGGCACAAGAACACGATAACACAGCAACGGCAGGTTGTAGCAAGCAAGCACTGAGCCCCTACAGCCGCAATTAGAGGCTCGCCTACACTTCCGCTAGCGCGCAGAAGCGCAGGTCTTAGGGGAACCCCGATCACGTGAGCGGTTCGCCCAATGAGGGCGAACCAGCTCCGTGACGTTACTGGCCCGCCCCCGGCCTGCCCCCTGATGGCGCGTGTGGTAAGCAACCGCAAGGCCAGGGAAAGCACCCGCTTTCCCTGAGCCTCGGCGTGCCTCAGCATGCCAGCAGGGAGCCTAGCCGAGGCCTTAGTTCCAGTCCAGTGCTATTTACCTTTGAGCACTCTGCTATTTGTGTTACAAGGTTGCTGTAAGTCTCATTCTATCCAATCAGTGTCTTTGTACACACCTACACTGCATACAACTTTGAGTACCATAGGACTCAATACATACACCCACTTAGCCCTATGAGGGATTGAGAGTTAATACCTTTAGCCAGACACTGTGGCAGTGGGGGTAGCGAGTACAGTACTGCTATTTTGCTTTGATATCTACATCCTACACCTTCCTCCCCACTGACCATATGCAGGGTCCCCGCCTGAGGTAATCACTACATACAGGTTAGCTCATAGGGTTAGAGAGGCATTTACGCCAGCCTTCTCACCAACCCTTGCACATTCTGCCCTAATTATAATTCGCTTTTTTGTCACACGCAGCCTTTCTATTCACATAGGCTTTATGCGCTTTATTTTACCTTGAGAATATATCCCTCCATTAAAATTGATTTTATGTTCACATCAGTAGCCGTATATACCTCTCAATCTTAGTTATTAGGCCCCACTTAGTGTGTTCTAGGTTCTGTGATATGGTGGTGAGTGCTCTCGCAGTGGGGTCCTTGTTCCTTCTGTTGTATACCCTAGCCATTACCCCAGATAGTAGCACCGCTCATTTACACACTGACATAGCAGTTGCGAGGGTTCCGCTCTCCTCCCCCCCCCCCCCACCCTCCCTGGTATAATAGTAATAATCCTCTCAGAACAGGGCATTACTGGCCAATAATGCCCTGGCTGGGTTAAAGTGGAAATCCCATAGATGTGTGTCAGCATGGTGCAGCATGATGGGGGACAGGACAATGGGAGCACTGGGAGAGGTTTCGGTGCAATGCTAAGGATGCGTCCTAAGCGCTGACCCGTGCTGAGGTGCGCTGACGCTTCTCAGTGAGCCCCTGCAGCCGCACTGAGAGCGGCTTTAGCAGGGGCTCGCGCACGCTTCCGCAAGCGTGTGTCTTATTAAAGCGTGTGGAAGCGTGTGTCTTATTAAATTTTTAGATTTGGCGCTCACGGGAGCGCAGGGCTGGTCACGGGAGCGATTCGCCCAATGAGGGTGAACCAGCTCCGTGATGTTACAGCCCCCCCCCCCTGACACGCCCCCGGACTGCACGCAGACCAAGGCCAGGGAAAGCACCCGCTTTTCCTCAGCCTCCGCACGGCTGCAGTCCTATGGACGCAGCCTAAGTGTTTGCTAAGCTTTGTGCGGTGCTAACCTTTATCAGGGGCCTCCCCACTTGTGTCCAGTGACAACCCCGCGCTAATTTGTTATACTCATTTTATTTCACCCAGTGTGGCACCTCTGCAATTGAGTGATATTTAAGTAATAATCCCAGAAGAACAGGGCATTACTGGCCAATAATGCCCTGGCTGGAAGAGTGGTTGTGACGTCGGAGGCTATGACGTATGCGGTTGCAATAGGAGGCTCGGACGGATGAGGAAGGGGTGAGATCGCTACTCGCCACACTGGGACACTGTCTGTTCTATCTTGCCTGTTGATCAGCACCTAAGTGTAAAGTCTCCATTTGTGCGATTCACTGATAAATTGTGTTTTTATGTTTGATCTTCACTATGGGTCTAACTTTCTATCTTTGAGATCCACTGGACCACTTGCATCTTATCACGTCAACATTGCCACTATTTGGGATACTGCCTTATTTTTCTGCTCCACTGGGAGTAGGAACGTTATAGTTTTTTGTTTACTTTAATATTTTTTTTATTACATTATTGCACTATTTGATTTTTTTATTTTTTACATGACATTTACCACTGCTCCCCTTATGGTTTGGAGAAAAGACAAATTGACAATAAAACCACATGTACATCCAGCACGGTGTTATTTAGTAGTTTATAAAGTCACTGCCTCTGAGGTGAATTAACTATTTCGAATCCCAGTGTCGGCTCTACTTGAGACCTTTGGCAGCGTCGCCCCCTGTACCTCAGGCACCAAGATTAGACTGTAAGCTCTTTGGGTCAGGGACCCATTGTGCCAGGGATATTCTATGTACAGCACTGCGTACACTGTCAGCACTATATAGGAAAACAACATATTATTACGGTGAAGATATTTTACCAACTTGTATCCATCTTGATTTGAAAGGTAAGGACACACTTAATTGACCAACACTTCCCCATTGAGAGACCCAAAGATAAAGTGATCATACTCCATTTCCAAAGAAACAAGCAGCCACATTTTTGCAGCAGTTATGGTTACATTTGTATGAAGAAGACAATTGCATAGTTACATTTGCTACACAATTTAGTTTTTTAGGTCAACTGTCAGGGGCTGTGCATTTAACCCCTTCCTTGCAGTGTGTTGCAGGCCCCTCTGGCAGGGAAATGGTTAAGGGACTTGAATGACTTTTACCTTTGGCACAACTTGAGTTTCTTCTTCCGCCCCAAACTGCTGCTGTAAAACAGAATTCACATAATGAGAGGATAAACATGTTTATATTCAGCATTCATAACTGGGCTGCATGTACTGCACCATCCAACACTCCGCTTTATCATAAGCTATTTCAGTTACAGCAAACACATTTATAGTGGGTATAAACTAATGTGAAAGAAAATATTTGTGCTACTGGGACAGAAGGTTTCCTTTTATACTGTAATATCTAGTCATTTATAGTGTCTTTCAGAGTAAAAGTTTTGCTGCCTATTTATTAAATGTATTTTATTTGATTAAAAAGATCTCTCATCCCCTTCTCTGCCAGAGAAGTCAGTAACAAATTGCTCTGTTGGCTTCTCTGGCAGTGAAGAGGTTAAATGCATCACAACAGAGCAATGCGGGATTTTATGTTGGAGCAAGGACCGCTTTCCTATTACGTGCGTCAGAGCGGGGGGAGGAGACAGAATCCACGGACGAGGAATCAGACCGTGCAAAATCCGCGCGCATAGTGGGACCCCGAGACCGCGCATCTTGAAGGGTTGTTGAGGTGAGGAGACGATCTGCGAATCCTCACACATGTCTTTTCATGGAGAGGATTGTTGTTTTATTCCAGTCTCATGACACCAGTGGAAACCACCCGACGTGCGTTTCGGCTACTCCAAAATACTTCTTCTGCAGCTGCCATGCTACCTCTGCCAGTGCTTTACATTCCCTCTAAGGCCGAGAATACAGTGGAGGTGCGCGTATGCGTGCGACACAAAAACAAATTAATGTCCAAGCGTGCAATTTTTTTTACACTTGAAATTGTTCTTGTCGCGCGATGGCCGCGTAACACACGAGTGACGTCACATGGTCCTGTGCACTCACTGATGCCGCAGCTATAAACGAGGCCTAAGGCTCTGACATCATCTTCTATTATATCTGCCAACTACGCCCACAGGAACAAATAATCAAACATTAATTAGTGTTAAGTCATCAATATTGGAAAAATAATTAAAGACATATTTCTCATTAAAACCCATTGTACTCATCGTTCCTAATGTATAGATTTGTTCTGCAATGGCAGTTCGTTCAAATGACCTCTCCTTATCCCTACCTTCATTTGATAAATCACTTTGAATCCCAGACCCTCATGTTTCCCCACATGATATTCCCAAAAATGTCCATAGACTATGTTTTTAAGGAGCAATCCAAACCATTGTTTTTGGGGTTTTTTTAGAAGTTTTTTATTTATTTTTACAGCGGATTGAAGCAGGAGGTCTCTGGAGCTGAACCCTGTTCATTTCAGCTCCGGGGACCACCTGCTTCCAGAGAAACTTACCTCCAGAGCAGGTGCCAGTATCTCCCTGCTTTTTAAAGTTCCCTAGTCACATGGGCCAATAGGAAGCCGTACGTGATGATGTCACCGCGTTCTATTGGCATGCAGGGAGCATTGAAAAGCGGCAATTACATGAACCCTGCTACCTAGCCGGAGTTGCTACCGGCACCGACTGGCGGTAAGTATCTCTGGAAGCACAGAGTCAATACAAACAACTGAGATCCCGATTTTTTTATTTATTTTTTATTTTATGAAGTTGGCATGGATAATACAGACTTAAGCTTGAGTAGCAGCAAAAAATTATTCATACAATCCTTCTATCCTATAATGGATAAACATCATTGAGACGGGCAGGCGGTGAGCAGCATGCACCACACTGAATGAAAGGTTCAATTTTCTTGTTGATCTATATCCAGTGATGAAGTTAACAGTTAACTGGACATTAACAGATACATATCAATCAGATCTCGGACATGCATTTACAGATACATTCATTTTCTCACGTATATATGCAGACAAGAAATCTGGCAGAAATGATCAGGGCACAAATAGCAGACAATTTGGTGACAAGTTTTCCAAATGTTGTTATTGCTTTCAGAATGTATATCGCCATTTTTGGAACTGTGAAGGGGAACGCTCTTTTTGAAAGCTGAAACGTATAAAGACCTGTCTTGGATCAATCATGGGACAGAAACAACTATCTTCACTTACATTACTCTCAATTGAGAATGAGCTTTAGCAAAAATTGAAATTGGAAGAGTAGTCTGTGATTTTGCTATAAAAAAAGCTGCAAAGTTAAGGTTTAATGTACATTTTCTTAAGTCAGAGCGAATGTCATTAAACTTAATTCAAATATCCAACACTACAATGTACTATTTTGTTATGCTGTGATGCTACTTATTATGGAATGTTGAATATTCAAGAATTAATAATATCTCACAATTTTATTTAACGTCACCTGCATGTATATATATACTTCAGCATTTGTAGATGTATTATTATAATAAAAAAGGTTTTATAACGTAATTCAATTAAAGCTAATTATTACGTTTAATTTAGGAGGTTTCTTTTCTCATTTTTGAGTCATCTGAGATTTTTGGGGGGCCTAAAACTTTTTTGTAGGCCCTTGGGGGCTTTTTAGGTCCTGTGCACTGTATCCATTGTGCCCAGTGGATAATCCAGTCCTGCATCATGCATCGTTATATGACAAAACATTTACAGTACTGTATATAAGGATTAGATTTGTACTGCTTGCAATGATTTCCATCATCCACTGGGTGGCACCAGACACCATATTTGTTTAAACTGCAATAAAATATTTTTAAATTACAACTCTGGGAGAAATCTATGGGATCTTTTCAATGCGTAATTGCTGTAATTGCAGCATTTGTTTTCAGTGGATTTCTGCATTGAATAGCAATGCAGCAGAACATTTTCAGACTTGTTTTGCTGTTGAGACCAACATACAGATGTAGCAAAACTTACTGTTCCCAGCAGCATGGCCGAAAAAGCAAATGACCGTGGTGATGGGTGTCCATGTTTCTGGTACGGGCCGCAATTGTTGCGGGCCCAGGAACTGCCTTTACAAGACAAACAGTAAGTCTTGATACATCTGTATGCAACAACCTGTTAGTAACCTACTATATTTTATAAAGAGCATTATACAATTCCAGGAACTTGAAATCTAAAGTTATTCCATCTATGTAGAATATACGCCCATAATTAGAAAACGGTGCTAATCAACAAGACACCTACATTACTGACACCAGAAGACTTCATAAAGGTCATACTTGAGGTGTCTGCCGGCACCAGAAGGTGCTTTATGGAATAACACTGTGCAGCACAGGTCTTTTGAACTGCAGTTCATACTACATGTAGTTTCTTAGGTTGCTACAGGAAGTGCAATTTCTTGGCCCGTAATATAGTGGGGGCGCGTGCTGCACCGTGCACGCACGCGGCAGTTATAGTTGGCTGTGGTTAGCCAGCCATTGTATGCTAGGGCTGCGCGCACGCACGGCAGTGAGCGTGGAGCCAGGCGATAGTGGGGAATACTCAGAAAACTAAGTATTCGCGCCGCTAACACGTGTGTGTGTGTGTGTGTGTGTGTGTGTGTGTGTGTGTGTGTGTGTGTGTGTGTGTGTGTGTGTGTGTACAATGTTAATAAATAATAATAAATAATTTATTCTCAACGTGTCTTTTTTTATTTTAAAAATACAGTCACGTGAAAAAGAAAATACACCCTCTTTGAATTCCATGGTTTTACATATCAGGACATAATAACAATCATCTATTACTTAGCAGGTCTAAAAATTAGGTAAATACAACCTCAGATGAACAACAACACATGACATATTACACCGTGTCATGATTTATTTAACAAAAATAAAGCCACAATGGAAAATGTTCTGTCTTTTTAATCAGGGCTTTTATGCCGCATTAAAGTCTTTTTGTTGCACGCTGCCGCCAGCCTGATACTTTGTTCTGCAGTGCTCCAAGCCCCCCCTTTTTTTCACTTACCTTGCCTTCTATTGCTGGGACGGATGCATGCCACAAGGAGAGCAGCGGTGAGGTTTCTTTCCCCCGTACTGACAGCTTACCGGCACTACTGAGGCAGCTCTGTGAGTCTCTGCACTCCCTGCTCGAGGACCCGCTGGGAACACGTGACCCGCCAGAGAAGGAACCGCCGGATGGGACAAGCACTCCGGTCAGGTTAGAGGTTTTCTTTCCCCAAACAGCGGTTAACCCCAAATGTGCCTGAGTACAACATATTAATTCTGTCTTCATGAACTGTTTCAATTATATGGGGGAACCTATCACACTGCTCACACCGCTCATGAAACATCTACTGCTGCGGCACAGTTTATTCGAGCATTTGCCCGTTCTGTGCCGCAGCAGTAGCGGAAGAGCGCCCTCCGATCGGGGCGCTCTCCCTACCGCTGCCGGGTCCGCCGGGTCCCCCGGAACCCCCTGCCGCTGTCCCGCGATCGCGGGACACCAGGGCTCCCTCGGGGAGCCCCTGGACACGCGTGCAGGGGGCGCACGCTCCCGATGACGCGTGACCGCGCGTCTATGACGCGCGGCACGCCGAGGGGCGGCCACTAGCAAGCCGGGAAATCTCCCGGCTTGCGGTACCGGCCACACTCGAATAAAGTGTGTCGGTAGTGTACCACGGATTCATTGAAGACTTGCATGGTCTTCAACCGACACCAGTTTGAAGCACCCTAATAGGGGTTCACTCCCTTACCAACCTAACTTACAAATTAAATGGGGATAAATTGGGGGAATCCTTGATGGAGAAGGATTTAGGAGTGCTTGTAGACAGCAGGCTTAGCAATAGTGCCCAAAGTCATGCCGTAACGGCAAAGGCAAACAAGATCTTATCTTGCATTAAACGGGCAACGGATGTAAGGGAAGTAAACATAATTGTGCCCCTTTACAAAGCATTAGTAAGATCACACCGATCTGGAGTACAATTTTGGGCACCACACCTTAGAAAAGACATTATAAAACTAGAGAGAGTGCAGAGAAGAGCCACCAAAGGAATAAATGGGATAGACAATCTAACTTATGAGGAGAGGCTATGATAACATATATATATAGATATGATAACATAACTATATACAAATATATTCGGGGACAGTACAGGGAGCATTCAAAAGAACTATTCATCCCAAGGGCAGTACAAAGGACTTGGTAGCATCCCTTAAAGTTGGAGAAAAGGAGATTTTACCAGCAACCAAGGAAAGGGATCTTTACCGTAAGGGAAGTTAAAATGTGGAATTCATTACCCATGGAGACTGTGATGGCAGATACAATAGATTTGTTCAAAGAAAGGTTGGACATCTTTTTAGAATGGAAAGGTATTCAGGGATATTCCAAATAAGTAAACATGGGAAGAATGTTGATCCAGGGAGTAATCTGATTGCCAAGTCAGGAAGGAATTTATTTTTTCCCTTTTGAGATATCAAAAAGGAAGTATAGATATAGGATACAGTATCTGTTGTCTAAATTTAGCATACAGTAGGTTGAACTTTATGGACGTATGTCTTTTCTCGACCTCATCTACTATGTAACTATGTAAGGCTTTCTCAGGGATGACCCCCATCCCCGTGGGAGAAGAATGGATTGCGGTCTGGCGAGAACAAACCCTAAGGGTGTTGGGGGAATGGTCCTGTTCCGAGGCTGTGAAGCAGCAACGGATTATGGAGTGCCTGCGACCGCCCGCCTCCACCATCGTAAGCATGCATTGGGAAAAAAACACTGACTAGATGACTCGGATGCTGGTAGACTTCCTACACAAGGCCTATGGCCTAGAGGACGATGAGAGTGAGCTCTGGGCCAAATACTATGCCCTCCACCAGAAAGAAGGTGAGGAACTGTCAGCGTTCATCCACTGCATACAGTTGGTATTGTGGCTGCTACTCATCCGCAAGCTCGTCTCCACCTCAAGAGTGGATGAAGCCCGTCGTAAGCAGTTTCTGCGAGGGTCAAGCCCAACCCACTCCATAGCCAACATGCTTGGTGTGGCCTCATGCAAGGGAATCTACCTACATTCACGAGGCTCTTAAACCAAGTGAAGGTACACGAGGCACATGCTCAGTTGCAAACTCCTAAAAAGTCCAAGGAGCACCACAAGGAAGAGTCCAAGGGGCCGTCTTCCCTGAAGGTCAAGGAGGCATACAACACTGAAGATGACCCTCCTCCCAAACAGTCTACTGCCAAGCCCCGAACGTCCGGTAGAGTGTCCCCTACCTACAGGGGCGAGGCGGGCCTCAGTGGTGTCATCTGCTTCAACTATGGCCAGAAGGGTCACTTATCGCGGAACTGTCCGGAGAGAAAAAAACTCGGATCTCCAACCCTAATGCCATGACCTGCAAGGTACAGTTGGCAGAAACAGTCCCCCATCATCAGAGAGCACCCCCGCGCCAAACCCCGATGAAACCTCCCCAGTGGACGCTTTCCATCGCGTGGGATCAGTCGCCATCATACACGTCCTCGTGGACGGAATATATGCATCGGCATTGCTGGGCACCGGGTCCCAGGTGTTCATTATATACCACCCGTTCTATGAACAACATCTTAAACACCTGCCCTTGCAGTTGGTGGACAAGATTAAGCTGGGGGGACTCAGCAATGAGGACTACCCCATCGATGGCGTGGTGAAGGTTTGGCTGGAAAAACCACAGCTGAACACCGGCAAGTCGCACACCATGGATGTGGAGGCTCTAATATGCCCCGAGCCCTGAGAAGACCCAAGCATCCCGATCATATTGGGGACTGTGGCAGGATGGCCTCACGGCAGGGTCAGTATGACGCTAGACAAGGTATGAAACTTTAAACTGTAGTGGTTTATTAGCTACAACTCTGGGTGCACTGTCCCTTTAAGAAAACCAAATCATAGAAAATAAACACCTATTCTTTAGGGAAAGCCAACTACCCCATAGCTTTCGCCCTCGCTAACTGCATGGCCAGCTAAGCTGGTTCCAAAGCCAAAACATGCCCTGGCATATGCATACAGTCTCTGCATACAATAATACGTGTTTTGCTTATCTCAGTCCTTTTTGGAGCAGACGTCCCTGCCTCAACATGATCTCTCCTCCTTTCTTCCTAGGAGAACTCAGCCACACATTTAGCCCAGAGAACTCCTCTGTAGGTCCTCTATACCAGCTTCCGCATCTGGTGAGCACTTCTATCTTCCCCCCCGCCCCCAACCCCCCCTTCTCTGGGAAAAACAGTCCCTCCCTCTCTTTATCACTTCCTGCTTTTTTTAAACCTGCAGTCTCTCAGGAATCCTGCTTAATTAGGCTGCAGGTGCATGCAGTTCTCCAGAAGTAGGTTAACTGGTTGAGTGCTGGACGGTACACATATCCTCCATTCCAGCCTACTGAGTCAGTGACTCTGTCACAAGGACCAACTCTGACATGGTGCAGGCGGTTATCAGAGCATATCTGCAAGAAGCCGGGGAAATACCCCTGTCTGCCCTACATATCCACCCAGTACTACGGAAAGAGTGCTGCAAAATATTGGCCCAAGATGGGTACGTGGACCTCTTCAACTTCCAGGCAGGGTTAACCGAGATTCCACCAGGGACAGTGAAGTGTATGGTTGCAATGTGCTGCTACCTGGGCCGAGACGAGGCCGATCATCTTTTTTCTCTAGAGAGTACGCCCGAGGAAGACACCAACCGAGGCTACAAGCTTGTACCCGAAGTATGGGAACGGAACTCCAAGATTCCTGTGAGGATCAAGGTGTTCATCCAGAACATCTCCCCATACCCCAAGCCCTTCAATCAAGGTCAAAGATTGGGGAGAATATATCCTGTCACTCCCGTCGAGACGATGGCTCAGGTGAACACCGCTGTGGTGCAGGATCAGCCAGCCATGCTGACATTCGACTGCGGAGACTCAACCCTGCCCGCCGAGTGGAAGGATCGGCTAACGGCCAAGTTGGCAGAACGCCGGGAAGTGTTTTCCACCAGTGAGATGGATGTGGGCTGCAGCCGAAATGCCCAGCACACCATCAGGCTAAGTGATACCACGCCCTTCCGGGAGCATTCCCTTTGCATCGCTTCCCAAGATGTTGAGGACGTGAGAGACATCCTACAGGAGACAGCAGGGATTGTAACAGAATCCCATAGCCCCTACGTGTCACCGATCGTGGTGGTACAGAAGAAGAATGGGTCGGTCCGATTGTGTGTCGACTATCGGACCCTGAACAACCGCATTGTATCTGACCAATACTCTCTTCCGAGGATTGAAGAGATTCTCAACCTGATTTCTGGAAGCCAGTGGTTCAGTGTACTGGACCTGAGATCTGGGTACTACCAGGTACCAATGAGTGCAGAAGACCAGGAGAAGACAGCCTTTGTATGTCCCCTTGGCTTTTACCAATTCACCTGCATGCCCCAAGGCATTTGTGGTGCCCCAGCAACCTTCCAGAATTTGATGGAAAAGACCATCGGCGACATGAACCCACGGGAATGCTTAGTCTACCGGGATATCATCCTCTTTGGTAAGACTCTGGAGGAAAGTGTTGCATCGACTGAGCCAGGAAGGCTTGAAGCTGTCTTTAGACAAATTCCGGTTCTGCCGCACCTCAGTGACCTACGTGGGACACATAGAGGGGATAGCTACCGACCCCGCCAAAGTTCAATCCGTGGTAAACTGGCCAAGACCAGAAAATGTCATGGAGCTGCGTTCCTTCCTTTTTTTCTGAGGATACTATCGCCGTTTTGTGGAGGGATATTCAAGTAAAGCGAAGGTCCTCAACAACCTTCTCAAAATATACCCCGAGTATACAGGGCGGAAAGTCACCTCTGCGCGTCTACCGTTCGATAATAAGTGGACGGCCGCCTGTGAAAAGGCATTCATCGGACTAAAGAAAAGCTTAACGGAGGCAGCCGTTCTCGCTTATGCTGATCCCGAGCAGCCCTACATCCTTCATGTGTATGCAAGCTTCAACGGCCTAGGTGCAGTATTGCACAAGAAGTACCTGACTAGCCTCCGACCAACGGTCTATGTCAGCCACAGTTTGACCCCCAGCGAGCAGAATTATCCTGTCCACAAGTTGGAATTCCTCGCGCTCAAGTGGGCAATCGTGAACAAACTCCATGACTACCTGTATGGAGTCACCTTCGAGGTGCGTACGGACAACAATCCGTTGACGTACATATTGACATCCGCCAAACTGGACGCTACCGGCCACAGATGGCTGGAGGCCCTCTCAAACTAATGGTTCATGTTGAAGTACAAGCCGGGGCCCCTGAACATTGGAGCCGATGCTCTAGAAGCCCAGGACTGAGTACCACCCCAGATGATGACATCTGGGAAGAAATCCCTGGACTAGGGATGCGAACTATGTGCGCAACCACTGCCATTGTGGAAGATAAAGTGTCCTCCGAACTGAGGGTTGCAGATTCATTGAGTTGCCAATCCAAGTCTATCCCTGCCGCCTATCGCCACCCGGAGGGAATGAATATCACCCCAAACAAGATCATCGCCTGGAAGGATCTGGTACAATACCAGATAAGGGATCCAGTGGCTGGAATTATCCGACAAGCCATCCAGAAAAACAAGCTTCATTGCTGAAACGTGCTCCCAGCAACACGGTCGCAGTACTGATGCGTGAAATGGACAAGTTTGAAATTGACAAGGGTCTACTCTATCGGGTGGTTCAATACCATAAGCACCCTGATAGAATGCAGCTGGTTCTACCCAAGAACCTACAACACATGGTCCTGAGATTACTACACAATGAAAATGGCCATCTCGGCATGGACAAAACCTTCGGTTTGATACGAGACCGGTTCTTCTGGCCACGGCTGCGAGAGTCGGTAGAACGACACTGCCGCCGATGCTCATGGTGCATTCAGCAAAAGACCCTACCCACCTGAGCCGCTCCAATGGCTCATCTGAAGAGCTCAGGTTCCCCGGACCTCGTGTGCATTGACCTTTTCTGTATCAAACCAGATCCTGAAGCATCGGCAACGTACTAGTGATCACAGACCATTACACTAGTACACGGTACGCCCAAGCCTTTCCAACTAAAGACCAGAAGGCTATTACGGTTGCCAAAATATTATGGAGAAAGTACTTAATCCATTATGGACTGCCCAATCGCCTGCATTCGGGTCAAGGCCGGGACTTCGAAAGTAACCTCATCAGTGAGTTGCTTAAGCTGTTAAATATCACCAAGTCCTCAAAGACTCCTTACCATCCAGAGGGAGATGCTCTACTGGAGAGATTTAACCGGACCCTACTGGGCATGCTTGCCACTCTAAAAGGGTCGCAGAAGAATGAGTGGAGTATTCATGTGGGATTCCCGGTGCAAACCTATAACTGTACCCGCCACGAGTCCACGGGGTTCACTCCCTACTTTTTAATGTTCGGGCGAGAAGCACGGCTTCCTTTAGACATGCGCCTGAGGGTATCGACCGATGGGGTACCCAACAGAACGCACTTCAGATATGTACAACGGCTTCAAGAAAGACTGCAACAGGCCTAACAGCTAGCAGAGAAAGCTTCCGCTCACCTGAATGCCAATAACAAAAAGTGCTATGACGTAAGGTCCGCCATCGGGACAGTCGCCCTGGAGATGCCGTTCTCCTCCGTAACCTTGTAATTCCCGGCAAACACAAATTGGCCGACCGTTGGTGCGACGGGGTATTCAAGGTCAAATCGCAGGTGCCGGGCCTCCCGGTCTACTACATAAAAGACACAGATGACCGGGTAAAGGTTTGGCACCGCAATCATCTTCTGCCTATCCCACAAGTGGGAGATGATGAACCAGAGACAGAGGCTACACCAATGGCCGGTGAGCCAGAAGGTCCTGAAAAGATAGTAACTGAACCAACCAAGAATCCTATGGAAGGATCCTCTAGTAACACAGACCAAAGTCAAGGGGCACCTCCCGAAGGAGCTATGGCTATTGGGCCCAGTCCTCAGACCACTTCTCCGGTGGCTCCAATGAGCCCTCCTCTGGACCCCAGAAGTCCTTGCTTTATACCCCATAGAGACATACAGAGACTGTAGTACCCCCGATGAGAGAGACTAAGCCTCAAGAGTATGATCACTACTCCCCAGAGCGAGTTGAAGAAGGGCTTCGCCGAAGCCAACGTGTTAGGTACCCTCCCAACCGGCTAACCTATGATTCATTTGGGGCACCCCATTATGAGGCTCAGCAGTGGTCTCGCAGTAAAATCAAGTCTGTCATAGTGATGTTCACGGAAATGTATAACTTGATGTAGAGTTATATCATGTGATAAGTTGTACATCTTACAATGCATTTTCATTATAGAATTTCTTTGTTGTGGTTATGTATACAATGGTCCCAAGCGGGGTCGTTGGTCTTTTCACCAGGGGGAGAATGTGGCTAGGTTCCCCTGGTCCCCCTTCAGTCTCCTTACCTCTCGGCGTGTCTGTGTGTGGTAGCGGAGGCAGGGGCAGGTGCCAGCAGTGTGCGGGGAGAGAGCTGACCGAATCGCCAGTGGCTACCTTTGCAGGGCGCCGCCATGTTGCTAGGCTCGCAAATGCGCAGTGCAAGATCGCGCATGTGCAGAAGACCTCCTAGAGGCACCAATACAGAATAGGCTCTGTGGGGACTACAAGTCCCATCATGCACCAATGCTGATAGATCACATGCAGCCAGACAACCAATAGGGCTGCAGAGATTACAGGGCAGCCGGATTGATTCATTTGGCACGCTGAGGAGCACGCCAGTCAGAGCTGAGACAAGGAGAGGGTAGGATGTGTGTGCAGGGTGTCTGTGACCCCCGGAACTAGGCCAGGGACCCCCCTTAGGCCCCAGCTAGGCCCAACTCCTTTGTTGAGCTTTTTGTTGCTGCAGGGACAGGCACGGTAGTTAGGGACACTGCCCTGTAGCAACAAGCGTGAGGGACACAGTCAGGACGCGGCGGCAACCTGGCATCTGGTGATTATAGAAAAAAGGGGACAGTGCGCTACTAATACTGGGTCACACGTGCAAAAGAGGCACTAATTAAGCCTCTATATGCCCCATACATGTGCAAGTAAACATGAGTGAAAATATATAATAAATATGACCTTAAATGAAGGTGCACTAGATAGCATCTGCAGCCGTCGTAGGGGACTCCTGTGGACACCAGGGTGGTTTGGTGCCCAGGGGCACATCAGCACATTGGGGACATTCCATCTGGGTGAGATGTTTTGAAGGGCACTGTGGGGTTACGGCCGTGCGTGGCCTATTTGGTGTGGGTGTTATATTTTTGTTAACTTTTTCATATGCATGCAGTAAACTGTTATCTTTATCAGTGTGTGTATTATTACATGGGGTCCTGTGACAGGGTTATCCAACATAGGATCCCACTCAGATGGATCAGGTACACCCCAGGCTCCCAGCAGTGGAGGTAATGCACCACACACACTCAGTAGCCGTCATATCTCCCACAGGGTGGGGAAAACTTAGGGTGACCATTTGTCCCGATTTTGCCGGGACAGTCCCAGTTTTTTCTGCCCTGTCCCGGTTGCAGGTCCGTCCCGGAAATGTCCAGGTTTTTGTCCCTGGTCCCGGTATTGTAGGGCAGTGGCGGTGAGGAGAATGCGGCGGCCGGTAAGTATTTTCTATGTGTGTGTATGAATGCATGCTGCTGGGGGGATTGAATGAAGGAGAATGCCGGGGGCGGGACTTAGAATGCCGGCCGGCCTGCAGGGGATTGGTCGCTGGCATGTCAGAGGAAGCCGGGGGTGGGACTTCCGCTTTGTGCAGAGCACACGTGTGTGTCTGTCTTCCCGCTCCTGGCTCCTCTGTCGGCTGCACGGTGAGTGTCCCCCTTCTGTCCCGGGTCCCGGGGGGTGCGCCTGCCTTTGTACCTTGTACCTTTGCCCCCGGCGCTCCCACCTTTGCCCCCCGGCGCTCCCACCTTTGCCCCCGGCGCTCCCACCTTTGCCCCCCGGCGCTCCCACCTTTGTCCCCCGGCGTTCCCACCTTTGTCCCCCGGCGCTCCCACCTTTGCCCCCCAGCGCTCCCACCTTTGCCCCCCGGTGCTCCCACCTTTGTCCCCCGGTGCTCCCACCTTTGTCCCCCGGCGCTCCCACTTTTGCCCCCCAGCGCTCCCACCTTTGTCCCCTGATGCTTCCACCTTTGCCTCTTCTGGTGCTCACTTCCTCCCATCCCCTTGGTGCAGGAGATGGGCTCGGGGACGGGTAGTGGTGACTGCGCGGTCGCTGGCGGGCGGTGCAGGGGCTTGCGGGCGGTGCAGGGGGAGGCGGGGTGTATCAGTGTGTGTATCAGTGTGTGTATCAGCGTGTGTGTGTATCAGTGTGTGTGTGTGTGTATCAGTGTGTGTGTGTGTGTGTATCAGTGTGTGTGTGTGTGTCTGTGTGTGTGTGTGTGTGTGTGTGTGTGTGTGTAGCAGTGTGTGTGTGTGTATCAGTGTGTGTGTATCAGTGTGTGTGTGTGTGTGTGTGTGTGTGTGTGTGTGTGTGTGTGTATCAGTGTGTGTGTGTGTGTGTGTGTGTGTGTGTGTGTGTGTGTGTGTGTGTGTGTGTGTGTGTGTGTGTGTGTGTGTGTGTGTGTATCAGTGGGTGTGTGTATCAGTGGGTGTGTGTATCAGTGGGTGGGTGTCTCCCTCACCCTCTCTGTCTCCCTCACCCTCTCCGTCTCCCTCACCCTCTCCGTCTCCCTCACCCTCTCCATCTCCCTCACCCTCTCCATCTCCCTCACCGTCTCCCTCACCCTCTCCGTCTCCCTCACCCTCTCCGTCTCCCTCACCCTCTCCGTCTACCTCACCTTCTCCGTCTCCCTCACCCTCTCCGACTCCCTCACCCTCTCCATCTCCGTCTCCATCTCCGTCTCCCTCTCCGTCTCCGTCTCCCTCACCCTCACCCTCTCTGTCTCCCTCTCTCTCCCTCCCTGTTTCCCTCCCTGTCTCCCTCTCCGTCCCTCCCTGTCTCCCTCTCCCTCCCTCCCTGTCTCCCTCTCCCTCCCTCTCTGTCTCCCTCCCTCTCCCTCCCTATCTGTCTCCCTCTCCCTCTCTGTCTCCCTCTCTGTCTCCCTCTCCCTCTCTGTCTCCCTCTGCCTCTCTGTCTCCCTCTGCCTCTCTGTCTCCCTCTCCCTCTCTGTCTCCCTCTCTGTCTCCCTCTTCCTCTCTGTCTCCCTCTCCCTCTCTGTCTCCCTCTCTGTCTCCCTCTCTGTTTCCCTCTTCCTCCCTGTCTCCCTCTCCATCCCTGTCTCCCTCACCCTCTATGTCTTATCTTAACTGCCATATACCTACACCGAAGTAACTGTCACGGTAGCTTATGACAAGATATAATGAACACCAAATATCTGGGTGGAACTGAACGAGGCTTAGATATAATAAAATATAATTTATTCCTTAAAAAGGTGAACACAGCAATATAGTACAATTAACAGACAAGAAGGTAACACTTACTTAGGGTTGGGGGATGGAGAAGTATCAGCTAGCAATTCTCCAGCAATCCGGTGACATTCCAGGTGGAATCAGAAGCACAACTAAAAACTGTAGGGTTGACACAGTTTATATACCTGTGTAACCCTATTCTTAACATTGAATACAGACTATTGGTGAACAATTATCTGTATCTAATCCCTAACGTGGAGACACAGATTAACCCATGCCCCCCAGCTAATTAGCCCATGTGTACTGGGACTCTGAGGTTCTTATTTCTGTAGCCCCATAATTAAATCAGGGGCAACGACCAGTCTACCAAATGAAGTATCTGATAGGATCTTCATTGTTTGTAGGTGTAGACATAACACTTACAAACCACTCCAGTTTGATGATTCTCCGCCCTCAGGTAACAATTAAAGTGGCAGAGTCTGTTTATTAGTACTTAGGCTCAATCATCCGGCTGCCCTTCCTGACCTATTTAGCATAGCAGACGGAGTCTGCATTTTTCAGAGCAGATCCAAAATACCATACATATACTCTTTAATATCTACACATATTAATAAGTTCCATTCTGGTGGGCTCCGTGGGTCGAAATTTGCCAGTTTTTAATGCCTACAGTGACTCCACATATTGGCCGTATATCAACTCTCTGTGACCTCCAGAACTGGAGATACAGAAATGCACTTTAAAACATTAAAATACAGGATTATAATGAAACATGGGAACAGGGGAACATACAGTTTCCTGACATGACAAGGTGTAAGCCACATTCCTGGACCGCAGTCCAGTTAACCCCTTGCCTCCCTGGTGAGGTCAGGGGGTGGCCATATGGGGTGCAACCCCTTTAATACCGGGCCAACCCCCCTCTCCCTCTACACCTCCCCTTCTTAATGGGTGATCTGTGGCCCACTGGCCCTAACGGGGAGTGGGGCACTGCTGGCAACCTTAATGAACTCAGTCTCAGAGGGATAGTCCTGACGTGAAAGTCCATCAGCATTGCTGTTTTCACTACCCTTTTTGTGCTGAATAGTAAACTCAAACTCTTGCAAGGCCAAGCTCCACCTTAGCAACTTGGCATTCTCCCCTGATGCCCTCTGCAGCCAACTCAGGGGGTTATGGTCTGTGAGGACCGTGAAAGCCCTTCCATACACGTAGGGCTGGAGTTTTTTGAGTGCCCACACAATGGCCAAGCACTCTTTCTTAATGGTAGCATAGGCCACCTCTCTGGGGAGTAGTTTTTGGCTGAGGTACACCACAGGGTGCTCTCTACCGTCATCCCCCACTTGGCTCAACACAGCCCCAATGCCATAGTCCAAGGCATCAGTCTGTATAAGGAAATGTTTGGTATAGTCCGGGGCAGCCAGTATGGGGCCCCCAGCAAGCGCAGTTTTCAGTGCCTGGAATGCAGTTTCACAGGCAGGAGTCCAGGTGATAAGCATAGGCAGTTGCTTTTTTGTCAAATCAGTCAGGGGTTTGGCCACGGCGCTGTACTGTGGGACAAACTTCCTATAGTACCCTGCGGTGCCCAAAAATGCCATGACCTGTTTCTTGGTTTTTGGAACAGGCTTCTACCTTGGCTGGCTCTGGTTTGAGGTGCCCTCCACCCACCCTGTGCCCTAAGTACAGGACCTCTGCCATCCCTACCATACACTTAGTGGGTTTCAAGGTAAGCCCAGCCTCCCTGATCCTATCCAGCACCGCAGCTACATGTCCTAAGTGGGAGTCCCAGGAATTACTAAAGACAGCAATGTCATCTAAGTAAGCCCTGGCATAGCTCTGCATCCCTTCCAGTAACCTATTGACCAGGCGTTGGAAGGTAGCCGGGGCATTCTTCATCCCAAATGGCATCACTAAAAACTCATAGAGGCCACTTGGAGTGATGAATGCTGACTTCTCCCTAGCCTCCAGGGTCAGTGGGATTTGCCAATAGCCTTTGCTCAAATCCATAGTGATTAGATACCTTGCCCCTGCGAGTTCATCCAGTAACTCATCCATGCGGGGCATGGGGTAGGCATCTGACACCGTCCCAGCGTTGAGCAAGTGGTAGTCCACACAAACTGGGTGGTATTGTCCTTCTTAGGGACTAGAACTACCGGGCTTGCCCAAGGACTCTGGGATGGAGTAATTACCCCTAGGGTCAGAATCTCCTCTACCTCCCTTTCCATACTGGTCTTGACCTCTGCTGACACTCTATAAGCGTGCTTATGCAGAGACTGCAGATCCCCTGTGTGCACTGGGTGTTTTGTGAGATGAGTGGTCCCTGGCATGCCAGTGAAGAGGGCTCTAAACTTAGCTAGCATGTCCCTGGCTTCTACCTGCTGCCTAGCACTCAACTGTGCCCCTATCTCTATCTGCTCCACAGTGTTTCCCTGCCTAGCCTCCCCTAGGAGATCCGGCAGAGCATTGCTTGCCGGATCTTCCAGCAGTGGGCTACAAATGGCCATTACTGCTCCCATACTCGGTGCTCTGTATTCTTTCAGCATATTGATGTGATATGTCTTATGCTTCTCAGGCTCTACCTGTACAACGTAGTTGTACTCATTCACCTTTCGGATAACCGGGTACGGTCCCGACCAGGCAGCCATCAACTTGTTCTCCCGAGTGGGTTTGAGAACAAGCACCTGCTGTCCTGGGATGAATTCCCTGCTACGGGCATTCCGGTCATACCATTGCTTTTGCTTGGTCTGAGCGGCCCTGAGGTGGTCCTGGGCCACCCCCATGAGCATCTCTAACCGGTCTCAGAGATCTACTACATACTGGATCACTGAAGCATCAGTAGCAGTAGCCTCCCCTTCCCATCCCTCACGGAATAGGTCCAGAGGTCCACGTACCCTGCGGCCATATAGTAGCTCGAAGGGAGAGAAGCCTGTAGATTCCTGCGGTACCTCTCGGTAGGCAAACAGCAAGTGCTGTAAATAAATCTCCCAGTCTTTCCCCTACGCCTCTATAAAGGTCCGAAGCATCTGCTTCAGGGTACCGTTAAACCTCTCACATAATCCGTTTTTCTGGGGATGGTAAGGGGTAGTGCGCCGGTGCTGTACACCGCATGCATCCCAGAGACAATGTAACAGTTCACTCATGAACTGCGACCCCTGATCGGTTAGGACCTCACTAGGGAAACCTACCCTAGAAAAAATGTTCAGCAAAGCTGCTGCCACTGTCTTGGCATCTATGGTGCCAGGCGCTACCGCCTCAGGGTACCGGGTGGCACAATCCACCACCGTGAGGATGTAGCGCTTCCCTGACCTGCTAGGAAACATAAGGGGTCCTACAAGATCCATTGCTACTTTCTGGAAGGGTTCCCCTATTATCGGTAGGGGTTTCAGGGGTGCCTTCACACGGTCGCCCGCCTTACCCACTCGCTGGCAGGCATCACAAGAGCGGCAGAAAGTTCCTACATCTCAAGATGACCCCGGCCAGTAGTAACGCTGTAATAACCGGGCTCGCGTTCTGTTGACCCCCTGATGTCCCGCTAACGGAATAGAGTGAGCTACCCGTAACAGTTGCTGTCGGTACCCCTGGGGCACTACTAGCTGTCGCTTACCGGTCAATCCCTCCTCTATCCCTGGGTTCCCTTCTTCTCTATACAGGAGTCCCTTATACCATAGGCAGTGCTCAGTGCCTTCCCCTGCCTGAGATTCGGACACCCGAAGTCTCACGCCAGCCAGGTTAGGGTCTGTCTTCACTGCCTCCCTAAACTGGGCTACTAATTCTGGCCACCCCCCAGTCATGTCATTGTCCGGAGAATGGGGAAGGGTGAGGGGGAACAGTAAGTCAGTCTGTGGTTGCAACTGATCCTGGCTTACCTCCCCGGGCTCCTCTGCGCCCTCCGCTAACGTTGGTCCCAAAGGCTGGGGGACTGGCGCCGCCGCTATTGCCGCTGTCTGGCTCCGGGTAACCGCCGCCACTGCAGCGGGCTTGGGCACTCGGTCTTAGGTGCAGGTCATCGGTCCCAGATCGTTGCCAAGAAGAACATCGGCATCCAAACCGGGTAAAAACCCCACCTCCCGCACACACTGGCCCTCCCCCCAATCCAAAAAGATTCTGGCCACTTGCAGGAAACGTGGCTCTCCATTGGCCACAGTGATCTGTATCCCAGGGCCTGGGATCAATTCCTCTGGCCGGACCATATCAGGTCGGACCAGGGTCACTGCATCTCCTGAATCCATCAAGCCGACTGCTTGCTGGTCACCGACTGTGACCAGGGTGAGATGTCTGCTCCGGCCGTCCGTCTGCTGCAGGTCCACGCTGAGATGTCCACCGCTCCTGGCTGTAGGCACCGCTGAAACCGGGACATGTGTGGCATGGGACGTCTCGCTGGGAGTTGGTTCCATGACCGGTCCGGAGTCTTTGGTGGAAGCCACCCGCACACGGGCTACCGGCTTCGCAGCTGGGGTGCGTTATCCCTGATGGGGTCCACCGGAACGCAGGGGTTCCAGGCAATCTGGTCTGATGTGACCAGGGCGGTTGCAGTTGTAGCACCGGCGCTCGTGCCGGAGCTCCCCCTCCTTCGGTGGACTGCTGCCCGCAGGCGGCCTCTGAGTCCATTGGGGGGTATTGGCAGACTTTCTGGCCGGTGCCGCCGCCACCGCTGCCTTGGCTACTGCTTTGGCGGTCATCAGGGCTCGGCTGGCCACATAGTCGTCTGCAAGCCTCGCCGCCTCCTGGTAAGTCTTGGGCTTCTTGTCGTACACCCACGCCCTCACCGCCGGCGGGCACTGCTGCATGACCTGCTCCTGAAAGATGAGGTCCAGCAGGCGTTGGTAAGTCCGTGCCTCATAGCCCTCCACCCAGCGTATCCCGTACAAAGCCATGCAGGTCACGTAGGTAACATAGGACTCCTGGGGCTGCCTCTCTTCCTGCCGGAATTTACTCCGGTAGGCTTCAGGGGTAAAACCGTACTGAAACAGTAATAGTTCTTTCAGGTGGTCATAGTCATCAGCATACTCATCTGGAAGCGCCATCATCGTCTGCTTAGCCAAGCCGTGCAACCCTATGCTGGGGAAGCACTTTGTACCGCCGACACTGTGTCTCAAAGTTCTTTAGAAAACTGTCGATCTGATCAGTACCTTCCACGAACTTGGTGAGACTGTGCTGGTCCAGTTTGAGTTCATCTTTGTTGGGTTTGACGGGGGCAATAAGCGGGTCTGTTAGCTGCCATAGTGATAAACTGCAGCCGCTCCTCCGGTGTCCCTCTGTCTCCCCACGCAGTAATCAGTGCCAACATTTCAGGGGTGAACGGACTGGTAGCCGCAGCAAGCAGTACCCCTCCTGTTGCACTGCTCCTGGGAGGTGCACTTGTTCCGTCCCTGAGATTCCGCCGCCCCGGCACTGGGTTCCTTCCCTGATCTCCGGGTGGCTGTATAAGGGCAAGCTGAGCCGTATCCTGAGGCTCTGCACGCCGGGCTTCATAGTCACTGATTGCGTCAACCATGTCTGCGACCTCCTGGTTCTCATAGGGCAGTCCATATTCACGGCACTTGTCCTTCAGCTGAGCTCGGGTCCTCATGTTGGATGAGCCTTCAGCCTCGCTCATGGTTCACGGTCGCAGCAGTGAGGTGGTGTTACAACTTGTGTTAACTGTTGCACTGCTGTGTGTTCAATATCTTTAGTCCCAGGAACTCGCAATTCCCTTCGAGTTCCCACTATATTACAGGGTAATTACAGTACACTGTTATACTGGTTCAGTTCAATCCCGCCGCTGCCACCAGTTAATTATAGAGCTTGTCACGGTAACTTATGACAAGATATAATGAACACCAAATATCTGGGTGGAACTGAACGAGGCTTAGATATAATAAAATATATTTATTCCTTAAAAATGTGAACACAGCAATATAGTACAATTAACAGACAAGAAGGTAACACTTACTTAGGGTTGGGGGATGGAGAAGTATCAGCTAGCAATTCTCCAGCAATCTGGTGACATTCAAGATGGTATCAGAAGAAGAACTAAAAACTGTAGGGTTGACACAGTTTATATACCTGTGTAACCCTATTCTTAACATTGAATACAGACTATTGGTGAACAATTATCTGTATCTAATCCCTAACGTGGAGACACAGATTAACCCATGCCCCCCAGCTAATTAGCCCATGTGTACTGGGACTCTGAGGTTCTTATTTCTGTAGCCCCATAATTAAATCAGGGGCAACGACCAGTCTACCAAATGAAGTATCTGATAGGATCTTCATTGTTTGTAGGTGTAGACATAACACTTACAAACCACTCCAGTTTGATGATTCTCCGCCCTCAGGTAACAATTAAAGTGGCAGAGTCTGTTGATTAGTACTTAGGCTCAATCATCCGGCTGCCCTTCCTGACCTATTTAGCATAGCAGATGGAGTCTGCATTTTTCAGAACAGATCCAAAATACCATACATATACTCTTTAATATCTACACATATTAATAAGTTCCATTCTGGTGGGCTCCGTGGGTCGAAATTTGCCAGTTTTTAATGCCTACAGTGACTCCACATATTGGCCAAATATCAACTCTCTGTGACCTCCAGAACTGGAGATACAGAAATGCACTTTAAAACATTAAAATACAGGATTATAATGAAACATGGGAACAGGGGAACATACAGTTTCCTGACATGACAAGGTGTAAGCCACATTCTTGGACCGCAGTCCAGTTAACCCCTTGCCTCCCTGGTGAGGTCAGGGGGTGGCCATATGGGGTGCAACCCCTTTAATACCGGACCAACCACCCTCTTCCTCTACAGTAACCTACCCTGCTTTCTTCCAGATCTGACTCAAGTTTCACGCGGGAGACATTGGAAGACAGGTAGGGAACAGCTCCCCTCCAGTATAGTACCTTGAGGGACTGTGGATCAGGGAAGATCCCAGGCGGGATTGCTGCTTTAGAAATTGTGAAGAGGGGCATCCTGACACTGGTTAATGGGTTCAGAATCATTCACATCTGACTTTTTTTTTTTCGATTAGTGAGGTCATCCGACACACACACACACACACACACACACACACACACACACACACACACACGTAACTATGTAACAAGGACTAATGGTAGTAAAGTATAAGTGTACTACAATAAATAAACTATTATGTAAAAAATTATTATTATTATTAAAAAAAAAAAAGTGTCCCGGTTTTTCATTTTTAAAATCTGGTCACCCTAGGAAAACTGCTACAATAACATGGAAAATACATACCCATTTGGTATACCTTTCATTAAGACAATGTGAACCTACATTACATCAACAAAGTATTAATGTTTCTATATACTGTACAGCATTCACAATATTATGGATAGCAATTTTTGTTTTTTGCTTCATATAAGGGAAATCTATAGGGAAGGATAAATAGGAAGTCAAACTTTGCAAGGAGAAAAGAAAGAAGGAGAAAAAAAAAACAATTCTTTCTAGTGCAGTTTTTAACACTCCAGATTGTCAAGAGCTGTGTAGACTTCCCAGTGAATGCTTTGTTCACTAAAACAGAAGAAGTTTTCTTAACCAACTTGAACTCATTGTCTTTCCCCCACCCTCCCCGTTGATCCCGGACCCTGGAGCCACACTCTGCTTCTCTGTCCCCTTGCAGAGGACCCCGTGCCTAGGTTCATGAAGTACACAATTAGCATAATCAGATTAGCTGCAGTGTTGTACATTTCGAAAAGAAATAAAGAAAGGGAGGCGGAAACAAAGTGTCCCACACAAGGGGAAAGGGCTAATGTAATGCATGGAGAAGGGGGGGATGGGGGGAGAGGCAGGAGGAGTTGAATTGGCTTGGTAACACTGCACTGAAAGACTGCACCTGCATTTCTGTAAAGTCGTCTTCTAAGGACTCTTAGATGCTATTACAACGTCAATCTACAGAGAAAAGGCGGAGGGGGTGGGGGAGCTTAGACATAAAGAAAGTGTAGGAAAAATTAAAACAGCTCTGCATCACATTAATTGATTTATCTGGCTGGAGATTGAGCGGTTTACTCACAATGTACTAAAAAAAAAAAAGAAGAAGAAAAAAAACATCTTTTGATTCGTACTCAGCATGGAGAGCAGATCAGGCAAAGTAATCTGCTCTTTTCAGATAAGAGAGCTAGAGAATCTGCAGTGAGCTGATAAGGCAGAAACTCATTCTTCAGAATCCATAGTCTTCTCCTGCCACTGGTTCCCTTCCTTATTGGCGGGGCCAGGAGACTATTTTTAGGAAACATTATTTAGTGATTGAAGAGTGATGCATGCTACAAGGCGTACGGATTATAGCTACTTGTTTATTTACAGACCTATACTTGCATTTCATTTCCTTCTGCAAAAAAAGGATTTATATATTTATTTTTGAAACGTTCTCAGACATAAGAAAAGTATAAATGGAGAATGAACCTTTGTCGCCTTACGTCACAGAATCCTTTTCTCGGGAACACGGTGCAATGGTCCCTGTAATGCTACTCCGATTTCAGCCAATGATACTGTATCATGGTATCCTTTATTATATAACAAGGGTGCAACAGCAGTGTCATGGGTGGAAGAGTTGTTTAAGAAAAAAAGGTGTGACTCGCTGCAAACCCCCTTGTTAATGAAATCTTTACATGAACATTTTGTGCTCTCCCTACTGTACCCCTCCAAGAGCTAATCACAGTCAGTGAACTAAACAGTGCATTATTGATGCCCCATTTTCAATTTTCAGACAGAATTCAAAATCATTATTTATTGTTTAAATAATGTGTGCTAAAAAGTTTGCTATTTATAAGTACACATCAGAAATACGAACAATTAATACAGAAATATTCGTATTTATATTCCTACACTACATATTACTTTACTTGCTCCTTCTTTTCTGTAAGAACATATCTTTATAACAACAGTGTAACAACCTCTTCTATTAGCGGGAGTTACAGAGCACCAAGGAACCAGCAGGCAAGGCGGAATTCAGGTTAAGCTTTGTGTCCCTTTCTCAATATGCTGGGAAGATATCTTCCCAATTTAAATGGAGTAGAACTCTTTTCTAAAAATGCGAAGCCGCTTTGCTGAATATTGAATAGGGGCCTGTGTTTTGTAAAATAATTGGTTTCCATTCTTTGATTGCAGTGGAAGCAGTGTGCCAAGAGATAGCAGGGAAAGGCAGGTTGGTGTATGTGTCTTAGACATGTGAACGTCCTCATATGTGACATTTTTATTTGCTGTACACTGTACGGTGGAGGGTTTTTGTCACTTTTTTACTCACCATAACTTTCATTGTGTCTGGTTTTAACCACTACCAGCTTCACGTTGCATAGCCAGTAACCAGCCTTGCACTGAGACCCAAAAAGGCAGAAACAGCTGTCTTTGAGTAGGTTTACTGGCCATGCATGTCTTTAACCCAGGCTGTGCTGAAAAGCTGTGTAATACGGCAGGCATAAGCTTACAGGGGTCCATGTTAAAGTGGATAAGAAGCAAAAGGTGACATTGTTAGTGCTCATTTGCATGTCATTTCCCAGAATCCCTGTCTGCAGTGGAAGCACTGTATGCTAAGAGATAATGGGGAAAGGCGGGGTTGTGGACCTGTCTGAGATATGTGAATGTGCTCACAAGTGGTATTTGTATTTGCCATTCTTTGATTGAAAGACATGAAGAGCACAGAACACCATCAGTCATCAAAAATGCAAAGCATTGTGGGTCTTATCTTTACATTTTTCCTTGATTATTATCCCCATAAGTGCTTTGCCCTAAATCTCTCATAAACAACCAATTATTTTACCAGACGAAAAAGGGATGAGTTATATACTACTGTATGTTGTGGGGGATTGTGGATGCTGTCACTAGTTTAAACTCACATTCTACTTTCAGATTATCTACTAATTGGCAAGATACTGTGTAAAGAATACTTACGGGCCCGTAATTAGTAGGTACTATGCCAAAAGACACCTACCGACACTCGAAGACACCTTACAGTGCGTTTAAGTGGTGTAAGATCTCTTATGGTATACACTGTATCACTTCTTGGTAAAAAAAAATGGCCTTTGATGTTTTCAGTCAGATAGGTAAAGGTGATGGAAAGTAAAAAAAACTGTCAGATTGTCAAATCTAAAAAAAATGAAATACTTCTAGAAGATTTTTTGATGCATGGAAAAAAGCACCAACCCAGAGTCCGAATTGGAAACATGTCATTATAATAACTTCTTCTGCAACCACCATTTTCAATTGCAATCAAAAGAGGTGACATTTACATTGATGCTTAGAGGCACCTTCTCACAGAGTATCTTTACACATATCCAGATATAGAAAGTCCACAACAATAAAATAATCCTGCGGTATGCAGCAGCTAAGGATGCCCCATGCCCTGGCTAACCCAGTACTGTATGTAGAAATATTGGGGGTTATTCATTAGACTCTGATTGGGATTGGGGCACTATTGTATGGAAACACCCCAGTTTATCAAAACAATTAAGTGGAGAACACCAGTAGAAAATAAAAACCCATATTTATTTAATTAAGGCATCATGATCTAAGGTGTCAGTACATACTGTAACAGTAAAAGTAAAAAATGCCAATGCACATCCCTCCTAGATCCCCATCTTAATTACACTTAATGCTGCTCAGAAGCCTGCAATTCAAATATAATTAAACATTTCTTATCTCTAAATTCTATTCAACATGGTGCATAAAGCCTGAAATATAATATCATGAACCATATCATGTTACTTATTTCTAAAGGGGATCTTCAGTTACAGAATGACGCACCATATTTTCTTAAAACATGCTATTCCACTAGACACCTTCCAGCGCCAAAAGACAGCTAAAGGCAATAAAATGTCTTCTGACGCCAGAAGCTGTCTTGTAGGATAGCTTTTGGGCCCATAAGCATATATATATATATATATATATATATATATATATATATATATATAAAAATAAATACATAATATAAAAATAAAACACATGAATACAAAATTAAAAAAAACTGTAAAAGTTAAAATAATAAACTTTTCTTTTGTTTACTTACCATTAGATGCCCACTCACCGAAATCCAGGGGACCCGGAACCACTGGAACCAATCCAAAGGTAACCATAAAATAATAAACCCTTATAATGCACAACGGTGTCTTCTTTCTTCTATTTGTAATCCTTTCCGTCAGTCTTGGGGTCTACTTTTCTTCTTTGGGGTCTTCTCTGTCTTCTTCCATCTTCTTACACCACGCCCTTCTTATCTTCTTAGGAGGGGAGGTCTTCCATCCTCGGCATCTGGCTTCAAAATGAGACGACATAGGCTTTTATAGGCCTATGACGTCACATTTTGGTCAAATGTTTCCCACAGCCCTGATTGGGCCGTGAAAAACATATGTTTTGGGAGAAAAAAATTAAAAATGATGACGTCATTTAAAGGCAATGACGCCAGCCAATCAGAATGGCTGAGCTTCAATTGCCTTTAAGATGGCGTCATCAAAACAAAGATGGCCGGCGATACATGACACACTCTAGCTGAAGCAAAGCCTCTGTCACATGGTCTACCAGAGCCAATCAGAGTTGGGATTTCATTCCCACGCTCTGATTGGCTACCTTGCCATGTGTCGCCGGCCATCTTTGTTTTGATGACGTCCTCTTAAAGGCAATTGAAGCTCAGCCATTCTGATTGCCTTTAAATGACATCATCATTTTTTATTTTTTTCCCCCAAATCACATGTTTTTCACGGCCCAATCAGGGCAGTGGGAAACATTTGACCAAAATGTGACGTCATAGGCCTATAAAAGCATATGTCGTCTCATTTTGAAGCCAGATGCCGAGGAGGGAACACCTCCCCTCCTAAGAAGATAAGAAGGGCGTGGCGTAAGAATATGGAAGAAGACGGAGAAGATCCCAAAGAAGAAAAGAAGACCCCAAGACTGACGGAAAGGATTACAAATAGAAGAAAGAAGACACCATTGTGGATTGCAAGGGTTTATTATTTTATGGTTACCTTTGGATTGGTTCCAGTGCTTCCGGGTCCCCTGGATTTCGGTGAGTGGGCATCTAATGGTAAGTAAACAAAAGAAAAGTTTATTATTTTAACTTTTACAGGTTTTTTTGATTTTTTATTCACGTGTTTTATTTTTTAATTTCCATTTAATGCCCCTGAATTGATCTATGTGCCTATGGATATACATACATTCAGGGACACTGAATGGGTGTATTCTATGTGATTTTTGGATGTAAATGCATTGTTTTTTATGCTCTATTATTGCCCCTGTATGTTATGTATATCTATCTATATGGATATACATACAGGGACAATAATTGATTGTTTTGCTAATGTTTATGTTCTTTTCATGTATTACAAATGTATTTAGCAGCTTTATTTATACATTGGTGTGTGTAATGTAATTTTTATTTAGTAACATGTAATTTTTAATGGTTTATTTTTGCTAGTAAGATTTGAATGATGGTGGTTACTTTGACTTAGAATTTATTTGGCAATGGTTTGGCTTTAGGAATTGAATAGGGAATTGTATAATTGATTTGGATTGGATTGTAATTGGTTTAGGAAATTGATTAATTGATTGATGGAAAATGTGTTTATGTTGCTTAGTTTCTATTTGATTTTGTGGATGGCATTGATGGTTAGGGGACATTGTTCATAGTATATTTTATTTTGAAATAGATTTTGCATAGTGTTACATGATGCACAGATTAATTGCATCATGTACACAAAATGCAATTGTGTCACATTTGATATACATTTGTCTAGCTGCTGGTTTAATTGTAAGACGCAATGTGGTGATTTTCAGATTAAGATTTCATGTTTTTATTTATGCAAGTTTTATGTGTTTCATAATGCGCAAATAATCTATTATCCATATCTGGATAATAGTTATTTTGCACATTATTGTACTGTATGTGTTGGGGGGTGGGATTGATGTATTTAATGTATAGGTCAGGTTTATTTTTTTTACATACAGGGTTGGTTCCTTTTGGTCTGCGGGGGACCTCTGGAGACCACCTGAGGTCTCCTCGGGCTTTCCACGGGTACCAGGCTGGAGGTGTCCACGGGGGATACCTGCGGGGAAGAACCAGTGGCCCCACATCTGTTGGGGGCACCGCGGCCCCGTAGGGATCACCCATGGGCCCACAGACCCCAGTGGGGACTACCCGAGGCCTCTCAGACACCTGTGGGTCTGACCCAGGGACCCCAGACAGCCGCGGGCCTACCCGTGGAGACCCCATTGTGGCCCACGGTGACCCGTGGAGACCACCTGGTGGACCAGGGTGCCTGACGGGGACCACCCGTAGGCCTCTAGACCCTGTTTGAAACATGGTGCTGGGCTACTGTGAGGTCTGTGAGGTGACCCGTCAGGGCCACCGGGGACTCCCGTGGGCCTGGGGTATTAACCCTGTATGTAAAATAATAAATCATGTATTTATGAGGGGGCACAGGGGGTGGGTTATGTATAGAATAAATATAATGATGTTTATTGTGGGGCTGTGTATTGTTTTTCTTGTGGGTACTGGGGGTGGGGGAGGGGGGTATTGGCCCCAAGGGTATGTGGGTAGGCCTCCCGCCTGGGTTAGTGGGTGAGGGTGGTTAGGCCTCATGGGATGGGTAGTGGGGGAGGGTATTTAGGCCTCCCGAGTGGTGGGTGAGGGTGGGTTAACCCCTTAATGACTGTAGCGGTTAATGACCGCTAAGGTGATTAAGGGGTTAGGGGCTATTTTTATTGTTGTGTATGTTTTGCAGCACCGGAGGGACATGGGCAGAATGAAGATGAGGATGAAGGCGGCCTTCATCGTGGGTGCCTGGAAAAGGTAAGTGTAATATGTATTTACTGTATTTATTGTAATTTATATGTATTTAAAATGGGCAAATGCATTACTATCCATATGTGGATAATAGTAATTTTGCCCATTACTGTAGTGTATGTGTTAGGGGGGTGTATTTAGTTATAAATATTGTTTATTATTTTTGTACCACAACATTGGTACCGCAGGCCCGTGGGTACCCCGCACTTCCGCGGGGACCCCCGCTTGGTGAGCTGGGGACACCCGCACGACCCCCGGCCTCCCTCGGGGACCCCGCGGGGTCAGCCGGGGACACCCGCCGGCCTGTTGTATGGGTTTTGCGCATGCAAAAATGTAAACAAAGAAATTTTTCAAAGTCCAGCTTTTTTAGCGGCTACCTTGAGCTGATGTGTTTTCTTGAACGCAACTTTCGCGTACGCTAATGTTGCGTAGCTTACTGCATCCCGCACAAGGGCAGAATTGAACGCAAACAGGGTAACGAACGAGCAAAGTTGGACTTAGAAAAATTTCCTGAAAAAAGTCAGTTTTAGAACGCAAAGTGCCTGTTTGCGTGTCTCTGTGAATCGTGTTCAGCGCAACATCACGTTCTAAGAGCACTTTGCGTTCTAAAAACGACTTATCGGAGCTTAGTGCATGATCCCCTTAGTCTTCAGACGTGTATCATGCTCCAATGACCTGTTCTTCATGTGACACACCGTTTATATGTGCCCACTCCTGGCAATGCTGTGCCATTTATAAGCTATAAGCTATATGTCAGCTAAGCCAATCCTCCATGCATGCGCAGATCATTCATTGTGACCGCAACACTCAGAGAACTGTTGCGGAGCTCTGCCTTTGGGTACTATACTCGTTACACTAACACTTCTGCAGAATCTATTCAGTGAAGCAGATTGTTTCTACACTGGGGATTATATGTCCCTCTAACTCTATGGATACTAACTGATCTACTCAAGGTTTTAATAACGGGGTTGTTTCCCTTTATCATATGGTTCAAGCCAGCACTTCACAACAGACATCGGCATGGATATAATCTCATGATCTGTGCCGATGCAGGGAATGTGCATGTTTTCGCTAGTTCTGGCTAAGCGCTATCTATGTACTGCCATTATCAGCCTAACTAAGTGTCTTTCTACTGGGAATTCTATGTCCCTTTTTATTTATGTGTAGCCAGGTCCCCCTTCTGCTTGTGGGCGCCGCCATGACAGTTCTTCGCGCATGCGCCGACTGCCGATGCGACGGGAGGCCCTGGTTAGATCGCGCATGCGCAAGACAAGCGTGCGAAATGCCACCAATGAGAGGAGGGCTCTGTAAGGGGACTTCAAGTCCCATGAGCCTCTGGAGCGGCCCCATGACGCCAGGGAGCCAATAGGGTTACAGGAGCTCCCTGCTTGCAGGGAATAGATACATTTCGCGGGTTTGCCGCACGTTGGCAGTTGGTGCAGGAGCAGCTAGGGGACGGAGGTAGGGTGCAGGAGTCAGTGACTCCCTGCACTAGGCCAGCATTCCCCCAAACCCCAGATAGCCCTGAGTCACCCTAGTGGAGTGTTGTAGGGACAGGCCCTAGGTTAGGGACTCTGCCCCACTAGCTATTTGATAGTAGGAAGCAAAGAACTTTGCCTGTCTTGCTGGGAGAGAGCTGGACTATTATCAGGGTGGGATCGCCCCTGATGGATCATCCTGTGGTGGATCTGGATATCGTGCAGGAGTTCGCCTTGATCCTTTGTGAAGTCCGCTGCAGGTCCGAGCACTGGAGTGCTCGGCAGGTAACCCATAACCTCACGTGCACCAACAAGGCCTATCACCAGACATAGTGGCTGCGCAGTCACACACACACACTTGTATATGACCTGGGAGTGCGAGACATTGGGTTGGGTTTACTGGACACGGGGTGTGATCATTCTGTGGAAGTGTTAGCGTCCGCCGTGGCGCATAAAAATGTTAGCGTCCGCCGTGGCGCATAAAGTGTTGGCGTCCACCGTGGCGCAAGATAGCGTTAGCGTTGTGTGAGACGCAGTGGTTAGTGTCTCCTCTAGAGAGGGACACCTGTTATATTCAGTGTGATGATATATGTGTTTCTTATGCTCCAAAGTAAAAGGTATTTGGTTAACTCACATACGTGTATATGGTTATTGTATGATGTCCTGCGAGGAACAATTCCTGCTCTGCTAGGAACCATCGCAGGTGGAGGCGCTACACCGAGTAAGTGGTTACTCATAGTATCATATTGCCCCAGGTTTCCCTTGGCGGAAGCTCAGCCCTCCTGTGAGCCAACAGGTAACGCACCACACGCAGGTAACACTGTACTGTAGGTTCTCCGCACCCACACTATAATCTGCGATTGGGTGGGGGAATACCCGTTACATATGAATATTGATCCATCCGCGATCTATTTCATAACGAGGTTGCCTGCTGTTCACGGTCCGGTTTAAGACAGCACTCCCCAACGGTCATCGGCACTGATATAATGGTATGATCTGTGCCGATGCAGGGACTGTGCACACCAGTAGTAGCTTTATGTAACAATGCTATCTGTGTACTACTACAATGCATATAGAATAATCAGCTTCCACTGATATAAGATTAATGATCAGTATTTGACTCTAGACCTTAGAGTTCATATATGCCACACTGATAGCCTGTATCATTACATTGCTCCATTAATATTGGCACTGATACAAGACTAATTATCAGTGTTGATTTAGTAGGATAATGCCAATTAGAGCTATTTTGGGTTTTTGGTGTTGCTTTTTTACCGGCATCAGGACCATCTATTCAGACACGTGTATAGTGCATGAAATTGCACCGTTACCAGGGCTGTTGATTTGAAAGGCGTCAGGAGTGTGCATTACTGCACTGCGAACAGACCCTATCGTTTGACATACCCACGGTTCTCTATAGGCTGGGTTGCATCCTTTGCTTCCCAGCTACTACCTACTCATGGTCATCGGCAATTACAATTTCTTATGACTGGTGCCTATGCAGGGAATGTGCACACCTTAGTTAGCATCTGGCAATCGTGCAATTCATGCACCATTAGTATGTTTATCCGCTGCCAGTTGAGGCGTAGTCCATTTTGTTTAAGGAAATAATACTCAATGTTGTGTGGAACAAAGATTGAGCACAGCAGGGAAAAAAAGTAGAGGGATGGAGGCAGATTAAAAATGAAATCGAACAATTCAATGGGCATAATGGTCAAATACAAACAAAAAACAGGGGTCCATTGTTACATGGAGCCCCTACATGATTCCCATGCTGTGCTTTAAAGCTGTGTTAACAGCGAGCATTAGCTTATATGGGCTCCATGTAACAATGGTTTTTCAGGCTATAGGTGACACGGTGTGCTCATTTGCATGTAATTTCCCAGAATCCGTTGCTGCAGTGGAAACTGAATCTTAAATTATTAGGAGAGTCTTTACCTGGGGCTGGACTAAGCAAATCCTTCAGGGAATTATAGGGAAGGACTTTTGTCTGTTACCAGTGACCCCTAGCTGTTTCCATAAACCTAATGCCCCCTCTACTCTGAATAAGTTAGATAAGACTTCAGGGCATGTTAATGGTTGCTTCATATTGAATTTACACCCAAGTTATTCCTGATTATTCCTAGGGAATCTGATATTTATAGCTGTCCTAACTTCTTCTATTAAACTTTTTTTGCACAGGGAAATACTCTAGGGCAGAGACGTTAACCCCTTTAGTACCAACAGGCCTTCTACAATAACGTATCACAGACTACAATTTTAGAGAAATCTGATCACAAATGTAATATACCAGGTACACAAATAAATTATAACATAGGAATTAATTTCTTTATATTTATATATAATTTATAACAATTGTTCTAACTTTGCCAACTTGAATCAAGATCCATTCCTAGTTTTATATAAGACCATCTGACTGGCTCCAACCTACATTCACTACACCTGTCAAAATGCCAAACTTTTCAATTTGATTTAATTCTCTTCAGATATGTCTGACAACACAGGAGGGGCTAAATAACCAATCTCTTCATTCACTCCTTATACTTCTAGATTTTTGTCTGCTCTTGTTATTTTTAGTTCAATGTTTTTAGTATGTGAGCAATACATTTTTCTTATTTATTCATTACCCAGTGAGTTTCCGCTATTTTTGAAGTGAAACTTCTTTGCTGACACCTACAGATTTTTGCTAAGAAAAATTATTTGTGTTGTCACGAAAATCCATGACGGAAGTGACGTCACGCTACTAATGGACGCACGACGGTGCATGCGCATACCTCAAAGCGCATACCTCCCACTTCCAGCCTGCACGGAGGTTGTAGCCAGAGTATGCGAGCAGAGGAGCGCATTTTCAGAACAAGTACACTCGTGCCCCCCTCTTCAAGTCCGCATGCGCACTAACAGCCATCAGCTACTGCTGCGTGCCTCTGCAAATGCGAACCATGGGCTGTGGGCCTCTCGCCGCAGGCCTCTGCGCATGCGCGTCACACGAGAGGCTGTACTGAGGGGGGGGAGAGGATCCGGGGAACACCGTGGAACACCGGACAGAGAGGAAGAGCAACAAGGCTCTAGAAGGAAGAAGGAAGAAGAGAGGGACCGAGCCACGTCCCCCGTGATCCCGGTGCTGAAACAGTCACACAGTCAGACATACACACAAAGTGACACACAGTGACACACAATAACACAGACACAATGACACACAACCACACAGAGAGTGGCACACACCCATACACACACACCCACACAGAGTGACACACACACACACACACACACAATGACACACATAATTACCCACACACACACACAACCACAGAGAGTCACACACACACACACACACACACACAGAGTGACAGACACACAGAGTGACACACACACACACACACACACACACACACACACACAGAGAGTAACCCACACACACAAACACAAGGAATTCACAGTTACTATAAATATAGAAGTGCAAATAGTTACACAGAGGTGTGTGCCAAGCGTTTTGTCACTGAAATTGTGTTTTGATTTTTAATTAAAAACATCACCATCACAAATGCAATTTCTGTGACAAAAGACAAAGAAGTTCCACTTAAAATGCGCGTGCTCGGCACACACACAATTTTTTTTCAAAAGGGTTTGCAGTCCCACCAATCTCCTGCTGTTCTTACACAAATAAGTTATGATGACAAAAAGTAACAAAACCCCTCCACTGTACACAGTACAGTAATGATAAAGAGCACTTATGAGCACATTCACCTGTCTCCAGTCTCCAAACCTGCCTCAATCCATAATCACATAACATACAGTGCTTCCACTGCAGCCAGGGATTCTGGGTAATGACATGCAAATGAGCACTCCTAGTGCATCACATTTTTTGGTTCTTATTCACCATAATGTGAATGCACGTTAAAAACAAAACCCGGTGTAAAGAAGAGCATGGTCTGCAAACCTAGCCAAATACAGATGTTTCAACCCTTGGGTCTCATGAATGTGCGGATGGTTGCTGGCCTTGTGTTGTGAAGCTGGTTGTAGTTGTTACAAACGAGATACACAAACAAGTTATGGTGAGTAAAAAAGTGATAAAATAAACTCCACAGCACAGAGCACAAGCGCCATGCATTTCTTCGACCCAGGATTTGCTGTAAAAGCTGTGGGGATGCATGAGTGCTCATTTGCATTAGCTCATTAGCCAGAACCCCTGACTCCCAGTGCAAGCACTGTATGCTGTGTGATTATGGGATAAAGCAAGTTTGGGGACCTGTCTTGAGAGGTGAATGTGCTCATAGTGTATGAAACCTTGCTTTTAACATGTAATGTAGCCACACATACTTCTTTGTCTTGGTGCATGGGCCCCTAAGCTGCACATTTCAATGCGCAAAAAGTAAATAAAAATGAAGACATATTTGACAAAGTCTGAATTTACCATATGAAGCCTGAGGGCCAATAGGCAGCATTGTTGTCATATTGGGGACTAGCTATGTCTCCTGACTGCAAAACTGGGGACACATTTGAGCAAAAACAACACCGGATTTATCAAAGAATATTATTCCCATTGGAAGCAACATGATTTTTCCTTTGACATTTTGTGTTTGCATCAGTTCTGCTCCATGTTGGCAGAAGATAATGATACGACCCTCTAATGTTAAATTGAGGGCCTGTGTTAACTCAAACATTAAGTAAAATTGAAGGAAGCTCAATATGAGTGCTTAGGTAAAGTGGACCGCGTGCTGCAATATGCAAACATACTTTGTTGATCAATGATTTAAATGGACAGCATTGACCAAAGATGTGGTCCAGCTTGTGTACTGCAAACTCGACATGATGCCCCTCCAGCAGGAGCACCTAGCGGAATCACCTATGTTGTCCACACTGCCTGTCCCTGTGCAGTAGACATGATAGGATGTCAGTAGGATTCACAATGGAAATGGAAATGGAAATGGAAATGGGAACCCCTCAAAGGAACCTCTCTGTCCTATTATTTGACATACAGCACATTTAGCTAACGCTAATCTTGTGCTAATTCAGAAAGCTGTGCCACAATGTTCACCTTTTCAGATTGCATGCTATCTGGCTACACAGGGGTCACATTGCAGCTGCTAAATTTGCCTTTACATGTATTGATAATTTAAACGGCTGGATTTAGATCCCAACTATTTTGTTATCCCAACATCAGATTTAAGGATGTGACTTGGAGCTGACCTGTGACCCTAAAGTTCAGCAGTTAAGCTGCCCATTCTCTCCTTGGTCTTTCATCAGTGAACCATCCAGTAACAGAAGTCATTTGTTATATGCATTAGGTTCTATTCTACCTATGGGCTTTTCATTGCTTACTTCTTGCAGCTTTAAGTACAAACATAGACTCCATATTTGGTATCAATTTGTGAATTACCTTTAATACCTTTTTCTATACTCCACAACTATTTGTTCTCCCATCTCTGCCGGATATTGCACATTTCCTACCTTTAATGCCTCACTGAAGATTAGTATTCCCCATTTAAATTGAAATCAGCAATGGGAGCCAAGTGGAGGATATTATCATTCACATGGGGAGACATCTCCTGGATTAGGGGTTTTCTTTATAGCAGTGACATGTACATGGAGAGGGGGAAAAAATGAAAGGAACAATCATGATTAATAGTGCAGATCTTTTTTTTTATTCAAAAAGCACCTACAATCATTTCTGCAGTGATTGCCAGGTCGGCCTTCTGATTTTCAATCACCAATGCTTTTGTCCAGTTTTATCTACTTCCATCAGTCATTTTCTTTTCCTGCTTATGCACCAAATCTACCATTAACACCACTATCCACCTTCAACAATGTCACATTCACTGTGAAGACACATCAACTTTTTCTTTCCAGCTCAACTTGCTACAGTCACTAATGATATTCCACCATCCTTTCATCCATGTCCACCTCGATATCATCCATGCCTGCATATTTATCTACTCAATATAACGCTGCTCCTACAGTTACTACTGGGGAAGGTGGCAAAGCACACTCCTTCCAGTGGGAAGCTAATTAAGACATGTACTCTGTCTCCTCAGTGTTACTGGGTCAACAGTAGTATTAGCAACAGCCACACTGCAATTAAATTGTACTTGAGCGTATACTCTGAGGTAGTTTTCTGGTCTCACTGACCACGTCTGCTGCTCTTTATGGACAACCTGTTACACCCTGGTACTGGGGGAAGAAGAGGGTGACTATGGTGCTGCTGCTGCTGCAGCTGCTGCTGCTGTTGTTGCTTCTGAATCGATGTACTTGTAAGATGGAGATGATTTGGCAATAGTAACCTTCCTTTTGAACATATTTCTCGTGGGAGGGTGGGGAAGGGATTGGATCACACACAGCTCAAAGGGAGATCCTGCTGATGATAAGAATTCCACTAATGGTTCCTTTCTGGATTGGTTGTCCTTCTGCTGTTTCTGAGTGTTGCTTACGTTGCTAGCACTTGGAGGAGCACACTTTCTTGATCTGTTTCTCACTGTCTCTTCTTTTATCCCCACCGGTATAACCAAGACAGTTTGACCTTCCTTATCCTTTGCTCAAACACCACCAGTGCTGCTACATATCTCTAAAAAAAAAAAAGACCATATACAGTTGTTGAAAAATATATACTTATATCTTTGCCCTATTGCACTATAGACAGCAGCCCACCCCAGTGCCCAGCAATAGCTTGAGACCACTAAGCACTCCTGTGCCAGACACCTACACAGCAATGTGTACACTACATACTACTAAAGTAAATGTGTTATAATGATATTGATATTATTGATGTATGTGGTCACAGTTTGTTACAGGGACCCAGTTACCCTAAGTTTGATGTCTTCCATTGTGAGTGTCTACATTTACACTACATTTCCCTGATGTGCGAAAATGTAAATATATATACAAATATTTTATACATCTTTAATGAAAAGCACCTGGCAGTATATTTAGAAATAGTGGAGGTACACATCATGTACATTCATAGCTACTCTGCTATATTGAAGACTTACAGCAGGAGTGGCCAACCCGTGGCCCGCGGGCCACTTTGGACGGCATTGAGAATAGCCCATGTGATGATACTCAGAGATCAGCCGCTCCGGGCTACGGAAGCTCCACTCGTTTCCTCCTCCTTCCTCAGAATTGCACCACATTATCCTTCATACATAGGACCCATTGTTTGTAATTCTCCTGTAATAAACTACTCCGCAGTTGGGTTACTGCCAAATTGCCTCGTGCATAGCGTCCCTCTTGTACCAATGCTGTTTAAAAGTACAGGTCCTTACATCAATTTACTTATCTCCAAGTAAGACATTATGTTAATGATATTATACAACAATATTGTTGATTCAGCGTTGCCCTTGTTGGACGCAGCATAGTTTCATCAAGTTCTTTTTTTATATATAAACCAGTTTCCATAATAGATGCAAATAAATCTTTTTTTAAGAAAGGTCGAAGAAAACCAAATGCTTACGGCCAATACTTTGATGTATGAATGAACTAAATATTTCATTTGATCATCTTAAACACACAAACAGAAGTCACACGAATCTGTCATTAAGTTAACATGTGTAGCCAGCTGCCATTTAGTGATTGTACCTATATTACCAATAAGTTTATCATGAAAAGAAACCTCTGGGGCTAATTGCCTGTTGCAATTTTGTTTTAAAATAATGTATGCAGGAGTGTGCATGTAATTCTTCTTACATTTCACACACATATATTTTATTTTATATATAGACTAAGGCTAAGTTTAGAATACCAGGAGTTTTCCCCTTTGCTCAGGTTTTTAGCGCAATTAAAATAAATAGGGTTTACAAATACTTGCATTTGCCTGTTGTTTAGAGGTATGGTTAATGTTCAGATTGTGATGTTTGCTTAGAAGTTTCCAATATATATTTTTTTGTGGGTCCTTAAAACTGCTAAAGAGGTGTGAATGAAGCTGAAATCTTCTTAAAGCTGCAGATATAGCAATATCCTACATATGTTTTTTTTTTTTAAATAAATCTGTTCTGTACTATGAGAAAATACTTGTAGCATTGTTTAAAAACAACTCTGAATGACATTTTTAATGTATTTTAATGTAACCAGCATTTTTGTTTCTTTGTTTCTATAGCAACCATTTACAAAGTCACAGATACTGAGTCAATACTCTGCAGCCATTTCGTGAACACCTGAGCTGAATCTTCGCCGATTGATCTAACTTTTTGAGACTTAAATATTGGATTTCCCCAAATAAACTGTTTTTAAACATTGACAAGACTGTAACAATGGTATTTGGGACCACGGCTACATTTCTAAAGCTTCCAATGGATGAGCTTCAGATCTAACTCATAAAATCCTAGCCCTAGTTACTAGTTTTAAATATTTTGGCATATGGTTTGACTCCCATTTAACATTTGGGTTGCACATTGCCTGCCATGCTAAACTTATGCCAAACTAGATGCATTTTATAGGAACAATTCTTCCCTAAGTCTGCTGGTCAGAAAGCGCATGGCACAGCAGACATTAATACCAATTATAGACTATGGGGATATAGTATACAGCACGGCACCCCAAACCCACCTTAGCAAACTTGATACCCTCTGCAGTTCAATATTCCGCTTTGTCCTCCAATGCAACTACAACACACATCACTGTGAAATGCTCAAAGAACTAGATTGGTAATCAGTTGAGTCTTGGCGCTAAGTTCATATTTCCTGTCTTGGCTTCAAATACTTTCTGGGAAAGCTACCCATCTTTTTTTTTTTTTTCCACAAACATTTTTATTAGGTATTGATACATTACATAATAAACAGTATAGAGTAGTGGTTACACAATACCATAACATTGATTTTTTTACTTTTTGTTGACAGAGGGGAATAAGATGGGGTGGGGGGGGGGCACTGATAACCCACCCGAGGGTGTGGTCGACCCCTCGGGTCACTAAGTGGTCCCGGGTGAAAGAATCCTGAAAAAGAGAGGGAAAGAAGGGAGCATGGGGAGGGGGGGGTCAGTAGTCCTTCTACTCCTCCTTCTCGGTCAGTAGTCTCGGATTGTGATGAAAATCGAGGCATTTTCAAAGGTTAATGCGTCAGCCAGGGCTCCCATATGGTATAGAACCGGTCCGTTGAATGGTTGAGAAATGCTGTCAGGTTTTCCATTAACATTACCTCGTTTAATCTTTTTCTCACCATTTGTACTGTGGGAGGGGTAATTTTCTTCCAGGAGGACGCCACTGAGCATCTTGCTGCTGTTAGGATGAAGGAGATCAATTTCCATACTGGGCGGTTGATTTCCTCTATCGGCCTCCCCAGTATGAAGGTCAGTGGATCTAGGGGTATTGTGAGATTTTGGATTTTGGGCCAATATTTCTGAATTTCTGGACACAGCCACCATATGTGGGCCATGTCCCCTTTTTGTCCACAGCCTCTCCAGCAAAGATCAGAAGCCAGAGGGTAGATTTGTTTTAGTCTCACTGGCGTGAGATACCAGTGGAACATTATTTTGTATATATGTTCTTTGGTCGTGGTGCATACTGAAGTTCCTGATTCCGCATCCCAGATATCCTCCCAGTCCTCTTTTTCTATTTCTATGTTTAGTTCTGCTGCCCACTTGAGCATGTAGTCATGCCCTGCGGGACTTGTTTGTCTCTCAAGGACCATGTATATTTGTGAAATAAGACCTTTTTGGTGTGTGTCCTCCTGGCACAGTTTTTCAAACTTTGTAAGGACTGGGAAGTCCAATGTGGGGGACAATTTTTGTAAAAAAAAACTACCCATCTTTTTGAACAAGCTCCTCAACCCTACCACATGTAGCATTTATCATCTGAGATCTGACTCCAAAAGACTGTTCATGGTCTCAAGGTTCAACAAAATATTCCGCACCGGAAGTATCCTCCTTCTTTACCGTGCACCTTACAACTGGAACAATCTACCGGAGTCTCTCACTTCCGCCACCAGTCTAAGTTCTTTCCAAACTAAAGCTGTCTTACATTTTAATCTGGTCTGTAACTGTTACATACGCTTAGAACATATATTATCTTTAACTGTGCATGCAGTGTCTTGTATATAATGTATAACCCTGTTCACTTAGTGTACCTATGTATTTGTATCCATGTATTTGTTATCATAAATCTATGCCCAGGACATACTTGAAAACGGGAGGTAACCCTCAATGTATTACTTCCTGGTAAAACATTTAATAAATAAATAAAAATGGGAATGTAAATACAGGGCAGAGACTTCCCTGACTTGTCTTCAATTGAAGTAATCATAAAACATCATGAGAAAAATATGAGAGCTCTATCAGGGACCGTAATTAAAATAATGAATAGAGTATACATTTCACCATGGCAAAGGAAATTCGCAGCTGCAGATGTTTCTAGTAATTGCCTTAAATGCGGAGAGGAAAAGGCAGATTATAGCAGCAATTCTGCATTTATTTTAACATATATATAGTTAAACAGTAGTTTTGATGCAAATGATCTTGAGAGCTGAACTGTGTTAATTTCACCTCTGGCGACCCCCTGCTTCCCGAGAAACTTACCACCGTAGGGGTTGCCAATACCAGTTCCGGCCGGCTGGGCTGTGTGGGGCTATTGAAATTAAGTCTTAAATGTCCCGCGTCATATGGGCCAATAGGAAGCCGTGATGTGACGTCATTCCTTGCGACTTCCTATTGGCTCGCATGACAAGAACTTTTAAACCTGCAGAGCGGCACTCACTATGGAGTATCTCAGGAAGCAGGAGGTCCCAGGAGCTGAAATTAATGGGGTTCAACTCTGGGGTCCCCCTACTTCCAACCTATTTTTTTTTTTTTTTAAAGACATGTTCTGATGCTTTAAAACATTGTTTACAGCAGTGTTCATAGATAGCCAAATTGTGGCATATGTTGGTACAATTTATGAGAAATATCTTTAAAGTAGTAACTTGTATGGACAGAAACCTTATTTTCATAGTATCACGGTAGCTTATGACAAGATATAATGAACACCAAATATCTGGGTTGAACTGAACGAGGCTTAGATATAATAAAATATAATTTATTCCTTAAAAAGGTGAACACAGCGATATAGTACAATTAACATGCAAGAAGGTAACACTTACTTAGGGTTGGGGGATGGAGAAGTATCAGCTAGCATTTCTCCAGCAATCCAGTGACATCCCAGGTGGAATCAGAAGCACAACTAAAAACTGTAGGGTTGACACAGTTTATATACCTGTGTAACCCTATTCTTAACATTGAATACAGACTATTGGTGAACAATTATCTGTATCCAATCCCTAACGTGGAGACACAGATTAACCCATGCCCCACAGCTAGCTAGCCCATGTGTACTGGGACTCTATGGGTAGCCCCATAATTAAATCAGGGGCGACGACCAGTTTACCAAATGAAGTATCTGCATTGTTTGTAGGTGTAGACATAACACTTACAAACCACTCCAGTTTGATGATTCTCCACCCTCAGGTAACAATTAGAGTGGCAGAGTCTGTTGATTAGTTCTTGGTCTGTTGATTAGTACTTAGTTTAAACAATCCGGGCAGTTAACTTTTGATCACAGTGCTTAGGCTCAATCAGCCGGCTGCCCTTCATGACCTATTAGCATAGCAGATGGTCTGCATTTTCAGAGCAGATCCAAAATACCATACATATATACTTTAATATCTACACATATTAATAAGTTCTATTCTGGTGGGCTCAGTGGGTCGAAATTTGCCAGTTCTTAATGCCTACAGTGACTCCACACATTGGCCAAATATCAACTCTCTGCGACCTCCAGAACTGGAGATACAGAAATGCACTTTAAAACATTAAAATACAGGATTATAATGAAACATGGGAACAGGGGAACATACATTTTTCATGACATGACAAGGTGTAAACCACATTCCTGGACCGCAGTCCAGTTAACCCCTTGCCTCCCTGGTGAGGTCAGGGGGTGGCCATATGGGGTGCAACCCCTTTAATACCGGCCCAACCCCCCTCTCCCTCTACACATAGTACTACTGCTTAACCCCATATTCTCCTTGTGCCAGACATAGAGCTGGATTCCTCTCTTCGCCCATGTGTTGATTCTGACACTGCAAAACATTTTTGGCGTTTTCACAAATATTTTTTCATATAATATATTTCCAAATAGATTAAAAAAAAAAGCATAATCAAATACAGTTGTCAAAAAATGATTGCATTATATACGTCAGCCCTTAATCAAACAGGAAAACATTTAAGTAGCGCAGTGTGATATTTGCAGCCATTCTCCCACCTGAACATGTTCATGGCTCTCTGAGATGTGAATGGAAGACTTTAGCCCATATTTACTAAGTCGTGCTATTTCCTAAGACATACAGTAGAGAGCAGCAAGGGAGCAATGTCCCAAAAATACCACAGCATGGAATTAGAAGTTATTTTCAACAAGAGAGGTGCTTAACCAATAGGCCCAGGCCTAAGGCGGCAAAATTTGGGGTCGATCGCCGCTTGCCAGCTATTCACGCATGGCCATGGCAACGGGACGGCGTGGCGCTGGAGGATGAGGGCGGCAGCAGGTAAGTGCCTAAGGGTGCCATTTTTTTTTTTAATTCCGCCACTGCATGTGGCCTACTGTAGCAACGCTTAGTAAAGATGTCCTTTTTTCTTTAATTCAGTGCAACATGGAAGACTAGAGCCAGAATGTTTAAACAGGCTGGCAATCAAACTAGTTACATTGCAGTGTTATACCTCTGGCGTTTATTGGATTCTGTATTTTTGATTGACTGGGATGGTGCAGCACATTGGTGACCTTGGAAAGTATCATTTAGGTTAGAAATGCTCATATACAGCCAGAACCTTTTAAATATATTCGATACGATATATGCCATCATCAGCTTCAATCAAGTACCCTTTTAGAAAGGAAAAGGACTTTATTCTGTTTTTGTATTTTGGTGGAGGAATACGTACACCTTTTTAAACAAGTAGTCAGCACAGGCGTCAAACATTTACTGGACAATATTTTCCAAGAAATACAAGCTGATAAGCACGATACCCATTTTCAACTAATGTTCTTTTGCCCTCTGTGTATATCATCCTTATCAGGGACACTTCTCTGTATTCATTTCTCTTTCTGTTTATTTTAGGCACATAAGTGGTTAAATAAGCTGCAGTTATCAGCCATCTGCAAGACTTCCACACATGGTACACTTGGACTGGAGATACTGTAAAGTTGGCAATATTTGCAGGAACCAGAATGTGTCCGCGTGTAGATATCTTGCTGTCCGTGTTTTTTCTCCCAACAGGACAATTGCTGGGTGCTGCCTATTAATGCTGAGAGGAGATAGAGAACATACATCTTGTGTACTGAGAATTAAAAAAAAAACAACTATCTGCCCGCACAAGTATCAAAGTAGAACAGCTGGAACAACAACCGTTTTCTCAACAGTGCGTTGTCTTAGAAATATAATCTAAATATGAATTTAACTTCTGAGTAAAAAATGATTGAAAAGACTGTGAATGTCATATTTTATGTGTCCAAGTACAAGAATGTGCAGTATAAAATTACCCCTCATATACATTGCTACAGTATATTACTTGAAATCAGCCACTTCTGTGCTATTCTTGTGTGTTACCTAGTTATAGAATTGTATCTCCAGCTCATAAGATATATATACAATCATAAATATTTGTTCCTTGAAATTCGGTGGGGATATTATTTTGTTGCTCTAGTTTTGCACAGGAGCAAGAATTTCACTCATTTTGTTACAAACCCCGAGCAGTGAGCATTGTAATATGTTCAATGATAACCTCAATTCTATTTCAACAGAAGAAAAGCTCTTTACCAGATAATCAGAAATGCTGGTGATTATAAAATAATGCCATTTGGGGCATTTTGGCTCTGCAGCTAATTTTGACAGAGCATTACAAGACTATAATGTTTTAATACAATTACATTAAATAAATGTTGTGCAAATATTATCCACGTTCACCTGTAAAACAAAAATATCTTAAATGGTGGCATTTTACACCCTCTCTGGGGGGGATTCTGTGAATAAATTAAATGGGCAATGGTTTAGCAAATAGTGATGCAATCATCTGATATATGAAACCAAGCTCTCAACAAAAAAACAGGGCACACATCATACGTACACCGTATAATTGCAAAACGAGTTTGTACATTTGTTTGTCATATAACAAAATGATTCTTCCCACACACAATGATGAAGGCCTCTATGAGACTGAACTGCAAAGTTCTGAGCAATACATTTATACATCATTTTTACATCTGTATATGTGACTGATTGTTCTTGTGCGTCTACTTCCTTGTATATGCCTCCATTTTCTTTGTATTTAAAATACCACAGCTACAACCCTAACAACACTCAGAGACTTAAATGTTATAGGTAATAATTATGTTTTAGTAGACAGGAGACGTTGCGTATTTGGAAAAAACAAAATCTTCAGTGATTTATTGGAATATATTAACAAATAAATACAAGTATTCATATCACAAATTTCAAGACTCCGAAGGAAAAAAAAAAACTCTTTGGTCATTGCAGCTAACTACTAATCATATTGTACAAGACACGGATATTTATTACCGACAGATAAAACATCAACATAATAAATATGCATCGAAACAAAATCCAAAATATCCTGAAGCAAGAATAAGATTGTAAAGGGGGCTTTGAATGTTATTGACCCCTTACGTGCTGGAGGGGTCGGTAATGCATTTGAAGCCGAATTAAGCATGCATTCTGAGACTTTTCAAAGACATCCACCCAAACCAGGGATATGTCCCATTCATATGCTAGGTACAATACTGTATGTGCATGTATATGGGATAGCAAATGTAGTGGTCACTCATAAAACCTGGGTGGCTTCTGGTCGAAGAGAATAGGTTTGGGAGCCCCCGGCCTGGTTCATTTTATTGTAAAGTGTAGAAAAGCCATCTATAATATCCTCACACTTTTAAAACTAACATGGCTAATGGCACCATACAAATACATACAGCAGAACACATATATATATTAGCATCTGCTTTTCCCTTTTTAAACGCAATCCATGCTGCATTCTTTTCTAACGAGTGCTTTTGCCTGTTTTAGATTTAAGTGCTAAAAAAAAAAAAAAAAACATTAAAAAATGTGAATTTCACACAACTGGAAAACACAGAATGCATAGGCTTATGAAACCAGGTCTTATGGGAATCTGTTTTAGAGCAAAATAAATACTAACTTCTGTCTGTGTATCTTAATGTTCTCAAACCGTCAGGGTCTCCACAGATGTTATCTAGGGATTTTTAGCCTGGTCAATAGAACATGTAACATTTCCTTTACCTTGGTTTGACACCTAGTTCCTGATTACCATAAGTTATAAATCTAGACCGAAATTGGGATAATGTGAAAACCCAAATTCACTGAAATGTCCTTTTTAGTGAGGGTGGTTGGTTGCAGAAAGAGCGTTTAGCAAATTCAGGATAATAACTCATGCCTGGCAATTTCATACCCTTGTGAGGATGTTCATCTGGAGGTGATCAAGAACCTGATGCACTCTTGCCTTTACTTTACAACCAACCTTCCTTCTTCAAGAACAAATCACTGACTTCATCATGAAAAATTGAGGTTTTCTCCCCCAAACGACTAATTCAGTACAATAGGTAAAGACACAGATATAAGTTGCACAGATCATTCAGACTGTCATAGCTGAGGATGACTACGCAAGTCGGTCAGAGTTACGGCGAGGGGACCAACGACCAACAGTCCTGAGTATCGCTACTTGTCCCAGGAGAAGAGTCGCTGCAGTGATCAATCACAGTCCATTCTCTCACGCTCGCCAACTGTGGCTCTGATTCAAAGAGGCCCAAAATATTTCCCTGAGAAGCTGCCCCAGCCTTCGGTATGCCTTGCTCCCCTAGGACATCAATGAGAAAATTGATGTACCTCATAGCCAATCTTAGGGTTTCATTCTTGCTTAGTTTCTTGTCTGGTGGGTGGGTAGGGATGAGCTTCCTTAGCTCAGCAAACGCGCTGTTCACATTCTGCTGCCTCCACTTCTCCCTGGTGTTGGTGAAAATCTTCCTTGTCATTTTACCAGCGACCCTGTAAAGAGAATCATAACAAACAAGCAAATTAACTTTTTGTTTCAAACAACGTACCTGGTAGAAAAAACGAATACCTGCTCCACTAAGCTTCAAATCTACTATTTAGTATCACCTCACTAAGGGAAGCCACGTCCTAAAAAAACAAAAATTGGTTTAATCTGGGGGGTTTTCATCAGGGCATCAGCCAGTACCTTTTAGTATATATTATTTGAGATATTTATATTTGGAAAAATGTGTAACTGATTATATATTAATATATGAAAACAAAATCTGTGGAAATCCCCAGGGTAGGCCAATAAAAAAAATAGCTGTGTTGTATTTTGTCTTGTCTGATTGTGCCTGAATATTGCGCTATTAACATTTGAGTAAAATAAAAAATATATATGTTTACGATTGGCAAATAACAACAATAAGGTGCTTTAAAGAACATATACCAAATTATATTTTTGGAACAAACAATTTACTGTTCAGGGATTACATTTCTTCCTAAAGGTTTTGGTAAAAATCCTCACTGTTTTATGTTATGACTTCTTTCAATACTTTGAACATGGTAATTGAATGAGGTGTCATTTCCCCACATATTGGTTATACGCGCTGGTTTTATTTCTAGCTGAAAGATCTCTGCCCATTAGGCAATTATTTTTCGGGATTGTTTATTTTAATTGTCTTCTGTTAAACAGATCGCAAAACCAGTAGAAGAAACATGAGAGCATGTACAGCATTTTATTGTTTGGGCAAGCTTCTAGAGAGGGTATTTAGAAATCCAATTACAAACGTACACATATTAGGTTATACCTGGTTTATTTGAAAATGAAAACATTATTTTGTACACTGCCTCGATTATTATAATATTCCACTTATACACAGAAGAAACGTGTTCTTGTGCTATTTTTGTTAAACGTATTATAATCACTGTCTGGAACATCAAATTAAAACAATAGCAAAAAATATAATTTAAAGGAAGAATGTGTTGCAAAATTAGTCATACATGCCTTAGTCCTAGGATAAAAATGTGGAATAATCCTAGTATCAAGTACCAGGATATGACAATTCTACACAATTAAGCAAATTCAATCACTGCTTAATTTCGCGTAATATATTCCACTTTTATTTAGGGATTACACCCAAAAAATTATTGGACACTATTAGAATTTATTTGCATTGTATAAATAATATTAGCAAGCTGAAATGGACTTTGCTTTAGTATGTATGCTCATGTTTCAGGTTTAAAGGAGCAATCCAATCAATATCCTACATGTGTTTTTATTTTTAAATACAATCAATTCTGTAGTATTAGATAACACTTACAACCTTCTGTATTTTTAAATTCAACGCCATGCCATTTTTAATGAGCTTTAATATACTGAGCACCCTCTGATTTCTAAAGCAGGTTTTGCCCACCTCCCCAGCAGTGCAACATCTTTGTAACACTTTCCTGTGATAATTTGTTGCCAATATTCCCAGCAGTTTGAGCTGCAAACTGTAACAATAGATAATGTTAGCTGAGTAATATAAGACTACATTGTAGCTGCTGAGTTACAGTCACTGAATGATTGATTTGAAACTGACAGACGGCCATTTAGTGAACCCTGGGAAACAGGATTTTGCTGATCGATCACAGGAGAATTAATCGATTAGCACCTGAGGTAATTAGATTTCAATAAAGGCAATCAAAGGCTGCATATATTAAAACAAAAATAAGATTTATTTTGTATATTTTTTTAAGCTGCTTGGATTGTCTCTTTAAATTACCTGGCACTTGACACCCATTGCTTCTATAACTACAGCTCCACTATTCCTCTCTTTTCTTGCTAACATTAACCTCTATTAAAAATGGTCCTGCTATAAATGCCCTTCCTTGTGCGATTTATTAACCTGCGTAAACTGGGCACATATTCACATTGACAAGAAATAAAAATGGTGTAAAAGGAAGTATTGCATGTAGTTCGAAAATCCCCTTGGATTGTCACCATGCAGGTTGTGAAGGACCAATGCATTGTAGTCACTAAGCAGGTATGTGCATAGCAATAGGAGGAACACAGATAAGCACAGGAATGGGAAACTTATATCAACACATCACACACTTACCTTGTAAGGTTTTTTCTTCTGAAGTCAGGGAGAACAGAAGTGTTCAGTATAAATGACAGTGCTTCTTTATGCCCACAGCAGCCAGCATCACATACTGTACATGCACAGGCAACATACAGTACACAGCTAGCTATGGGTTAGCAGTCCTGCCAGTGATTATCTAGTTAGACAGTCAGTGCCAGTGGATGTGCAGATCTCATTTATAGGAAAGCCTGCCCCTTTGTCCGGCTGGTGTCACTGCTGCAGGTCCCAGCAATGCTTGGTTGTTTCATCTCCTGGGAGATCCTTTCCATCATTCACACTGATCCCTCCCCTTCATCCTTTCTGGCCTGGGCTCTTCTCTTGCAGTAGAACTAGGTGATGTCCTCTGTGTTGCAGTCTGTGCAAAATTAATACAGAAAGTAGAGACTACTAAATAGATTGGATTAATGTGTGCAGTTAACCCAGCCTGTGTTTCACTGAAAGATTTTAAACAGGGGGAATGAGAGGCTTTCATCTGTACAATGGGGATCATGGGCACTTGTATCTCATTTTGATATTAGAGAAAATACCCTTCAACATTTTGTGGGTACCACTGTAGTTCCTCTACTTGTCCTGGATTGAGGTACTTCCCAGCAATCCCTTTGGATGTCCCATAGCGCATAGCCTATCCTGCTTACCACACACAAAAAAACTATCTGTAATATGTACAACTGGTCTTACAGGAGCCAAAAACATGGAGTGTTTCCAGCTAAAAACACAAATACATATAGGTAGAATTTGAGGTTATGTCGGTAGCATGATCATATGTAATTGATCCAACTGCATTTTGGAGATGTTTTTGTGGGAACCCATTGCATTTTCTCTGTAATGTTCAGTAGCGCGTTGCAGGAGTAACATAGTTGTGTGACCATGATATAAATCAGAAGTACACAGCCCTAGGTCATTATTGTATTGCCAAAAGGGAGATTTTGTTCCTAGTATTACTTAATTTATTACTTGATAAAGGAGCTAATGGAAGATGCTATTAATACTGCCAACTGTGCTCGGATTAGTTGTAATTTCTATCTTGGCCTCATACGCAATGCGATTGTAAGCTCTTCGGAGCAGGGACTCCTTTTCCTAAATGTGATATTTGTATTATTTGTTATTGATATGATTGTCACGTGTATGACTGCTGTGAAGTACTATGTACATTAATGGTGCTATATAAATACAGACATACATACATAAATGCACACATTTAGGAAAATATTTAATCTCTGTGTTTTTAGATGAAATAAACTGGATTATGTTCATTATAACACGTTTTCCCTTTCTCCTCTTAGGGAAGCTATTATTCAGACAACAGAAAAAAATGTACTGCCACTAAAGATGGCGGCATACATAGCTACACAGAACAAGAAGAACTTGTTATTAGGAGTTGGATGAATATAAATGAATATTGGGTTTCATTGTGCTTAAGTAAACATCACTATACCATTAATATTCTACTTCTAAACTACTCCATGTCATATCTCTACAGTAGTAATAGAAGGTACCATGGCATTCCTATCCCTGCAGGAAATGGATCTAACCTGCTGCCGTCACACATTCTTACCACTTCCTTCATCTGTAGGCAGGTGCTTTTGCACTGACACCAAATGCAGCCAGAACTTCCTCCTAGGGCTACTTAGGATTTATGGCTTAGCATCGCTGAGTAAAATAGTTAAAAGATACACTGGGGAGCATGGGCGTCCGCAGGAGGGGGCAAGGGGGGGCGCTTGCCCCCCCTGGATCACTCGCAGTCCCGGACAGCTTTTGGCATTTATGGTGCCGTACAGTATGTTAACGGCGCTATAAACGCCAAAAACAGACTCCGCGAGGACCGGGACGGAGGTGGGTGGGGAGGTGGGTGGGTCCCCCTGGCGCCGCGGCAGGCAGCTAGTAGTAGGCTAGCCTATGCTGCTAAGCAGGAGGAAGCGCAGCGCACTGTCATTGGTAGCACTCGGGAGTGAGGCGGCTCTCATTGGTAGCACTACCTACCAATGAGAGCCGCCTCACTCCCAAGTCGGGACCAATCTGTGCCGCGGCCGGGCCCGCCATTGCGCTGCGGCGGAGCCGGTGCCAACAAGTCAACTCATCATTGGTAGCTGAGCGCTACCAATGAGAGAGCCGCCGCCGTCCCTTGATGACCCAGTCCCTGAGTCGGACCAGTCATGGTCCGACTCTGACCTCCACACTCATCACGCGGCCTCCCGCCCATCATGCTCACGCCTCCTCTGACTCGTCGTCAATTTGCGCAGGCTCACAGTTCAGAGAGTCTGCTGAAGAGTGAAGATGCAGGCAGCAGCACCCTCTCTGCGCAATAGGCCCCGGCACACTGCAGAGTAAACTGCAATTAGTTCTGAAATCTGAATCTAACAATCCACAGACCACAGTAGTTTTGCTGCTCAGGGGGCAGGAGGTAGCATTTGGAATTGGCAACAATTTGAAAATTAGGGTACAAAGACAACACAACGTTTCGCTGGGTGCAAGTGCCACCACATGCATCATGGTGGCTATTTATTAAGCTGAGCTGAACAGAGTGAGAAAGATTCTGAGAGAATGGAGAAATATTATGGAAAAAGCAAAACAAGGGCAGGGTGCGAGTGAGAGAGCAGCGAGAGAGAGTAAAAGTAAAATAGATACAGCAAAAGAGAGAGCCAGGAGCATGATGCTACTACGGATGGAAAAAGAAAGATGGGGAGAGGGAGGGAGCACATGATAGAAAAAACCCTGCGCTGTGTCTTGTGTGTTGTTGAAAAAACAAGGAGAAGAAGACAGTGAAAAACGAGAGAAAGCAAGCAAGCACTCAGAAAAACGGGGGAGCGGAAGATGTGGGATTATATCTGGTGAAGGATGTGGATGCCATCCAATGCTAAGGCAAGTGCTGTGGGGTTATAACTGGTGCTGTGTTGCAAGTGTTTTGGGTGCAATCTGCTGCTGTGGGTGCAATCTAGTGCTGTGGCAAGTGAAATCTGGCACTACAGTATATATATATATTGTGTGTGTGTACAGTCATACTAATAAGTCCTCCCACATAGCTCGTTGGTCGAAGCACGCCCCGTTCCGCAGGAACCTTATTGGGTGAGGGTTATATAAAGAAAACATTCTGTTTTCCTTGCTTTTTTGAAAAAGAGTTGGTTTTGCAGTACTGAAGGGTTTTTTTTTTATTAGAAGTATATATACCCACCCACACTGTGTGCCACACACATACACTTTTCCTTTTCAAAGTTTCTATTACTGCATACAGAGCTGTATTCAATAAATAGTGCATTGTAGGTGAGTTATTTGAAGTTCACAAATCTCATCTTACCAATATAACTATGCATTATGCAAGGAAAGCTTGGATCTCCTAGCAGGAGACCTTTAAAGGGATTTTTCAACTCCCTGCAGCTCATCCACAACCCACAGTTTATTCAATACCGCCAGCCCGGTGATGAGCAGAGTATTTAATGATCCCCGTTCCTTTTCTTGTGCCCCACCTGGCACACATCATGTCGGAGGATCCTGCGCAGAGAAGCAGCCTTAAAAAGTAGTAGTACGGCTGGAATTTCTGCACTTACGCGCCAGAGTGACATGGCAAGTTCTCCAGGTACCCACCAGATCCTGCAACCCTGAGTAGCTGCTCTTTTTTGATGTCATAACAACACTTTCACAATTGCTTTATTAACCTTCAAGCTTTCTCAAATTTGCTTGAAAATGCACATTTGCCCACTCTTTTTATGCTGGTCGGGCTCGCTCGCCACAGTGCATTCACCACCACTTTTACGCGGGGCATTGGCTGTTAAAATTATGCCCCCCCCCCCCGAAAAAATTTCTGCGGACGCCCATGCTGTGGAGCGTGAGGGGTCTTATGGCTTAGTATGACTTAGTAAATGTGGGCCTAGCTTTGCCACTTTGAGACAGGTGGTTTTGTATGGTGAGCTGTATTTCATTGTAATAGTCACAGATAGGGTCGCAGACTGCTTTCCTGGGGCGCAGGACTAGAGTTTGCACTGGGCCCTCCTCTATCGGCGGTATTGGCAGGCCTGCCCCCACCCCCCTCTTTCTCTCACCCCTTCTTGTACTCCTTGCTCTCACCCCCTCTATTTCCTCATCCCCTTCTCACACTCCCCCCATGTATTTATCTTCCTACTTCCCTCGTTCACTCTTCCCATCTTACACTCTGCATTTCTCTCCCTCTCCCCCTTCTTTCGCTCACACACGCTCCCCCCACATCTCACACTCTTCTTCCCCTCTATCACTCAATCCCCCACTGGCCACACACACACACACACTTCACCCCCACACAACTCCCCTGCACACATGCAAACTTCCACTCCACACACACAACCCTCATCAAAATATACACGCCCACCCCAATATACGCACACAAAAAATGGTACTGTTGGGGTGGAAGGCCTCAGTTGCTAATGTATGCCCTCCCCCAACGCCGATGCAGATGTTGGGCCCGACGTCCGGATGGGCCAATTTTTAGGCGCCCCTGGGGTAGGGAGGCTCGCTGGAGTAGCAACTGGGGCTCTGTAGCAATCCTGGCAGCCGTATGCAGAAGTTGGGCCCGACCCAATTTCTAACTGTCCCCCATAACCACCATGTCCGGGACAGTTGTCCCCTGCCAGTGGCCCTGGTCCCAGACCTCCAAAGAGATAAGGATCAGATTTATCAAATACTGTTACACTCTAAGGCACCTAAAGGCCCATTCATTGGCGTGGTATGTAAGGTGCCTTGCAACTCAGCAATGTTTAGTAGGTCTAGCCCAAAATCCCATCAGAGATTACAAGTGTACAAATATACGTGTAACTAATGTAATAATAACCTATGGCATAATACATTTTGCCATGAGAAAAAACGCTAAAATTGTAACTGCAATGTATAAATTGCTTAAACGGTGTATGCGACTACAGGTGTAGCAAGCTTTATTTTACTACTGACAATGCAGCAATATCTTGTTATATAATGCAGAATACCACAATTTCCATGGGATTAAATGGCAGTGATAATGCATAATATCACAACATATATCACCATAAAGCCCCAGTGAGAGCCACAACTCTTGCTACTGCCACGGGAGACCAGGCAATTTACAGCTTTTTACCAGGATCATGCATTGAGCATAACAAGTTAATGAAATAAATTGTAAATTGTTTCACAAGAAAAGGCATACACACAATGATACACAAACTACAGGCAAAAAGACACACTTACTTGGGGACTGGGCTAAAAAAAACTACATCCTCCTAGGTGCTGGGAATTCTAACTAAAGATTTTCCCCTGATGAATAGATTCCAGGCAGATTTTGCTGAAGCAGCAATGTTGAAAGACCCGCCCACCCCCTTTCTTGCTGGAGACTTGAAATTTAGAGGACTGTAGAGAACTGAAAATCTGATTGGTGCAAGGGTTTATAATAATTCTGAGTTTCATTCACAAAATACTACAGCCCTATCAGAAGCGTGAGAACATTCTCAGCAGCCAATCAGAGCAGGGCTCATCTGGCTGATGAGTTCAGAGGCAGGGGGCGTCTTGAGCCAGCTCGGGACAGTTTCACAGTTCTGGCCAATAGGAAAAGCGCCTACGATCACCATCTTTTCCCTAGCCAGCCCATTGCCTCTCGCTGGGCAGGCCCCACTGAGTCTAGCAGACCAGAGTGTCCGCCCACAAGGGGGTCTCTGTTCTCCGAACCCAGTACTCAACCCTGCCCCATCCATTTAGCACCCTGACACCTCTCAACATCCCGTCCCCTCTTTCATGTACAGATTCTTGGCAGACTAGCTGGCACCTTAAACATATGCCCCAGCTGACTGCATAGAGCCTTATAGTAAAAACAACAAACGATATAAAGTACACTTTATTAGAGAATATACTTTGGGGAACCTTGCATATATGGTTGGAGTACCTCAGAACCGGTTCTGGGTGACCTGGGCATTTACTGAGTATCCCCATTAACCTAGGGACCCCTTAACTGTTTCAGGGACACCTCACATCCCTTTGCCTCATTTACCTTTCTGGTCTGTGCTGAAGCAGGGGTCCCCTAGTGGTGAGTCGCTAAAGCGTTTTCAAGGGGAGATATTGCCGGGACATGTGCCTACTGTACATGTATCCAGGAATCCGACCTGATTCCTGGGTACATTTTTAGGGGAACCAGCAGCCCTGGACCCTGACTAGCTAGGCACATTCTGGTAACACTTTCTCCGCAAATCCCCCCCCCCACCACTCCTGGAAAGGTAAAAACACATAAAATACTTTATTATCGCATGATTTCACAGTAAGGTTATACAACAGTTAGGCTCAAGAGCTAACACTCCTGAGCCCCAATACATGGATCAGAGGTAACCAAATGGGCTTAACCTTTATTAGTGAACCTGGTTACCCCCTCACCATCACAGCTACATCTCTAGATTGTAAGATCTTCAGGAGAAGAGACTCCTTTCTCCCAATGTTACATTTATGTCTTGATGCATTTAGCCCATCTGTATTATTATACAGTCATGTTTGACAAAACTGTCAAATGTGGCATACCTTATTGGCACTATACATATATACATATAATACTTACAGTATGTGCATATTTAAGGATTTTTTTTGGGGGGGGGGAGAGAGAGTCTACGCCCTTTTGTTTTGGGTCATTTTACTGTGCTTATGAGAGCTCTTGTTCTTGCTCCGCTTCCAACATGAGTTCTCAGTGCAAGTCCTTTCATCTCTCTTCTTCTCACCCCCTCTACTTGTAGCATAATGCCAGCAAGCAGTAAAATAGGAGGGGGAGCATGATGTTCCTGAAGCAATGAAGCTCACCTTCATGTCTATTTTTACTGTGCTAGTATTTTTCATTGTAGGACATACTTCACACATGAGCAGTTATTCCAGTAGCATTACGTCTCTGTTTGTAACAACAACAACAACAACAACAAATATATATAGTCACATTCCTGTAACACTACACCTGGTATGGGAGCCGTCAAAGCACTTCACAGCAAAAAAAATAGTTGAAATTGCAATCAATTATGTATTAGCATGTGCAAGATAACAGTCCATTGCAAGAACATTTAATCTTCACTATTATAGGTTGTTCCTGTCTATTTTATCCTCTTGTTTCAGCTTGTTCATTCAGTAATTATGATCTGTTGTGATCAGAGACGTTCTCATTGCAATGACAGCTGGACTGATCGTATATATGAACAGTGTATAGAGTTCATTACAGAAATGTTTGTAGGCCCATACATCATACTGTAAGTGTATAGCACGGGTAGTAATGGAATAGGTTACATTAACAGGGAGGCTACAGAAACTCCACAACGTCAGACTCATCAGCTAGCATGAAGCAAAACTACTGCAAACAGACAACAGCAGATTTATCAAAGGAAACATATCCTATCGCTTTATTTTGAATTTCTTCAAATAAATGTAGTGCTATTTGTGGATGAAAGGGGGAAGGGGAACGGGAGACCTTGCTCAAACTTGCAAAATAGTATGGGTAAAGCTGTGTGCTACCTGGGAGATAGAGGTATAGAACAAGTACGAAGGTGTACTGGAGGATAAAGAGATCCCTTACCTGTAGTGCACCACGAAGGGATCTCTTATCCCACCTTCGTACACCTTCGTACTTCTTCTATGGTGCTAGTTGTGCACAGTTATACAGTACAGGCAGGCGGCTTTGAAAAATAGCTCCCACGGTGGAAAAAGAGGCCTGCAATAATCAGAAAGTGGTTAGTCTATGGGTAATAAAAGGGGGTGGCTACTGCCCTGTCTAATAAAGCAAATGTTGGTAATTGTACAAGTAGCACAGCAATATACTAAACCACATACATTGCAACATGTACAATGACACTATGCTCCAAAGAGCTCACAATCTACTGCGAGAGATATTCGCTTACCTGTGGTGATGGGGAATGGTAAAGAGCATTTAAATCACTCCTGCTGCCTGGTATTAGCTGCACAGAGTTTTAGGAAATATATGGGTTTGGCGGATCCCTAGATATTGCACTAGCTATGATAGATTTTATGGGACCGAGATGCTATGTCTCTCTGCGTTTATTTTAAATTAGTTTGTGAGCTTTAATTTCACGGGCTGCAAACTTTTCATTTAGAGACTACAACAGTCTCACAAGATCACTGTACATGAACATGGCTTTATTATACCCAGTGCAATAGACTACACACCAATACCATCTATGTACCTGCTTTCTGTGTGTATCCCTTCGACTGCTGGCACATGCGTTCTACCGTTTAGCAAGTGTGATGTACTGTATTTCTTCAGACATTACCATTTAGCAGGATTTGTTATGTTTTTCCCTGTGTTTAGTGAGTTGGGGAGGTTGTGAGGGAGAGGAGGTGAGGGCGCTGAAGTAGGAATTTACATAATCTGATTAAATAGGGATTATCTGGTGGCCGCTAAACAGGCTCAGTGTGCTTGAGCTGCAAACCTTTACTATTCATTGCTCTCACAGCCCCGCGGAGATACTGCACCTGCAGAAGCACTGCCTGCTACACTACTGGGATCTCCACATTATGGGGCCATGGGACCAGTTCAGAGGCACCCTGCTTCATGTGTACATAGCGAGTAATTGATCTGTCTGGATTAGTCTCGAGAAGGCCTGAAAATAAAAGCTGGGCCAGTTAGCGCTATCAGTTAGGGTCGTCGCATTCTGAAAAAAGGCTGACTCGGTCTAATTTCTAATGCTGCTCCCTTCTGATGATCTCGCTAATGTCAGAGAGCAGTGCCCGGAGGCTGAGTCAGTGTGAATTTAGAAATATGTTAGCCCCTCACTCCTGTGCTTTGTGTATACATTTTACCTGTATGTTCAGAATAAGTGACTACACAAAAACCAAACTGGATCAGCACTCAAAAATAATAATAATAATGAAGGACTTACGTTTTGCTTTTGGTCTCACCAAGGCTCTTCTGTAATGGGTCAAAAAAGCAGCAATAGCACATACAGGGAAAGGAAATGTTAGCAGACACACTGTACTGTGTATGTGCACAATAGAGCAACGTTTCAAGGCCTCCTGGCCCCTGACGTAAGCAAAATGTAAGTCCTTCATTATTATTATTATTTTTGAGAGCTGATCCAGTTTGGTTTTTGTATAGTTGTATGCATCTTGCGGTGTGGATGCAGGATCATAGCACCTCCAGCGAATTGTGTTAAACAGGGTGAGTGCTAGTTCATTGTATTTTTTTCAGAATAAATGGCTAAACAGACTTGCCCGAAAATATACAGTTGTTAAGTACTGTTTAATGTGATATCATTATATTTACTGGATAATATTCATTTTGCGCAAGTGCAGTTTGGGGGGGGAGGGGGGAGGCGAATCTTTGGTTAGTCATCTTGGATTCATGAGTTGGATGCTGTCAGAACAATTTAAAAATTATTAGACAATTTCTAAATCTTAACCAAACCGTTAACAGTTACAAACAAAGCCCTACTGAAAATGAGCTTGAAGAATGGTCATTTTGACGTAACCTTCAACATACCTATTTGAACTCTACACTCCAATAATTATATTAAAAGACTGTAGGCAGATTTAATTATCTTAATCAATGTTCTCCAACTAATCCTGTTTATATTGAGAAATCTGAGAGCATTCTTTTCACTTCTCAATCTTCTGGGTTCTTCTGTCACCTGCCTCTGACTAGAAGTCCTCAGTCAGTTTACGGAGTTAGCTTCCTGAACCTTAAGCCATAGAGAGTTCCACGTTGTTCTCCTCTATTCTACTATGTCACTAATCCCATCCTTTTGTTTTTGAGATAACATTAAGAAGTCTGTGATCAGTATTTGAAGTTATTCTTTGTCTGCTCTGTCATCTATTCGTCAGTCATTTATGGTTTTGAGTAGGAAGGGCCAACTCCAGTACTCAAGGGCTACCAACTGGTCAGACTTTAAGGATATCCCTGCTTCAGCACAGGTGGCTCAATCAGTGACTCAGTCAATGACTGAGGTACTGATTGAGCCACCTGTGCTGAAGCAGGGATATCCTTAAAGCCTCACCTGTTTGTGGCCTTTGAGGACTGCAGTTGGCCACCACTGGTAGGGTTATTCATTAAAGTGTAACTGTCCCAATCAGCACTAATGGATGAAAACTCAATTCAATTGGAGCGTCCATGGTGTAATGCCCAATCAGCACTATTACACTATAATCAGAGCTTCCAGTTTTAGGATTTAACCGAAAAACAGAACCGACTGATCATCTTCCACTTTTGGTTAAAACCGATAAACACCAGAAGAAATTATGCATTTTTTCCTATTATATTCCACCTCCTGTGGCAGCCCAGTCACAGATAGGAGACAAAGGCATCATGGGGGAGTATGGACATTAAGCGCAACCGATAAACACCCAATTCAAATGTGTATCAATGTTTGTTTCATTGTTAACACTGATGACCAAAGAAACCCCAATTCTACATCCAATATGACAAATTACTTAGTTAATGACTATCTGTTTTTCCTCTGTCTATTCTTCTCATAAGTATGTGTCATATTCATTAAATCTTGACACATACTTATGTGAAGAATAAACAGAGAAAACACAAATAGTAATGAACTAAATATTTTGTCATATTGCATGTAGCATTGGGGCTTCTTTGTCTATATTCGTACACTTGAGGTCACTATCCCAGTAGCACTCCAATGGACACAAACAAATATATACATACATAATGCATTGGATTTGGGGTTTGAGCGTGCAAAGACTGTGTACAGTATGTTTAAAACTGATGAACACAGATATTAATCAAATGAAAACATCGGGGGGGAAATAAAACCTAAAATGATTTTATAAAAAAATAAACATTGAAAACCGGAAACCGCTAATTATAATTAATATTTTCACAAAAGTACCTGCTGGAAAAAGTAGGCTTCTGCTGTTATTTTATTACAGATTTCTGATACTAGCACTGCCTGCACACATGAACAAGTCATACTACAAGTGATACACATTTTTACAAATGGCCTGCTTGTCGGATTTAATAGTGATTATATACCTATTTCATATTCTTTGCTTTGAAGTACATTTATAAAACTTCCACAGAGGGGCAATAAAATAAACACAGCTCGGTTATGGGAGAGTGGAGACTAAAACAGATTTCACAGGGTGAAATTTCAGGATCAGAATTTAGGAGACTGAACAAAAATAATCGAACAATTTTCCTGAAAACTACTCAAGGAGAGCTCCCTGTTTATATATAACATGACCAGGTAGCAAAAAGGTCAAAAGAGGTAGAGCATG